>NC_090764.1:41554448-41561948 GCF_036898095.1 Palaemon carinicauda
TTCTCGTTTATTCAGACCTCCAAAAGCTAATAACATATTTGGTTTCTTCGTCTAATAACCAAATTTAAATTTTACACATTAGAAACCGACATCCCCAGTATTCTCAGTAACGCATACGAAGACATTATGATCTTATAACCCAAATAATACTTCCGGTAACCTTATCTAAAATATGGTCTTGAACTTCCTTCCTCCAAATGATCAAAAGAGCTTCCTCTTCTCCAGTATTTTTTTTCTTTTACTTTTAAGAGCTTATTGTTCTGGAGACAAGAGGTAACAGACGTCAGGAGGAGGGTGCAATTAACCAAAACATTACTCTAGATAAGATGAAAGAAAAAGCTTCAGATACCACTACATTTGCACAAGAAGGCTTGCAAAAAGAAGTGGGTATTAATAGTTTTCAGGGAGATTATACAGTATTGGTTCTAGCTTTGCATGCTGTTATACAGGTCTCAGGTAGCAAGATTAAAAAAAAAAAAAAACAAGGAGGGAAGCAACAAACCTCAGGGGATCCCTCCCCCCGAGAGCACATGTTTTCCCCTATGGCGAAGGAAAACCAACCCCGTTTCCTTTGTGCCCAAGGCAGGGGTTACTTTGCCGAGGTCTTCCCAACCCCCAGCTCCATCAACTTCCAAATCCTGCCCGAGGGTGTACCACATGTTAAATGATCACACACACACACACACACACACACACCGGTAATAATGGCGGGAAATCTGCCGCAAGTTTTGGGGTTAGCCTCCAGATCTGCTTTCGGCACAAAATTTTAAAGATCTGTTACGGTTTAAGGTTCGAAGGAAAGTCATGGATACTAAAAATATCCCCTGTCATTATTTTATGCCAATCTGAAACTATTAAAACTCATTACATTTTTGTCAACCCATTCATGTAATTTTTCCGAAGTATAAGACGCTCTTAGAAAGCAAAAATATTTTCCTAAGAGTAAAGGTATTGCAATATAAAATGGAACCGATAAGAACAATGCAGAAAGAGATAGTCTCGAGAGATAACGAAAGAAAGCGAAACACTTAGTTACAACCCATATTACCACACAGCGACACATAATCTGAAGGGAAACGTCATTGTGACAGAACTTTCACAATGAGATCCTCATGATAAAAGCGCTTCTCACGGTTGCCTTTGGCAAAGCTTCGGATTTTCTAACGCTCGCAGGCTACAAGCTAAGAGGTGTGTGTGCCATAAAGAGAACGGACAAAATACAGTGGAAGATTTCAGTGCTCTTATGATAGAAAATAAATCATAAAATTCTTAGCAACAAGTTAACATAATTGATTTCTAAATCGCTACCACCGTTGAAAGAGGATTTAAAGAAAGGTATGAAGTCGACAAACGACCGGAAAAAAATATGCCATCTGGTTGAAATATATCTTTTTTTTTTTTTTTGGAAACGGGAAAAATTATAATTAATAATTAATAAATACGATGCCACTGAAGGATTTCCACTATTTCTCTTCCTCCTATTTTATTAGTTTTTATAATTTATAAATGAAATATTTATTTTAAGTGTTGTTACTGTTCTTGAAATATTTTATTTTAATTGTTAATTAATTCTCTTATTTCCTTGTTTTCTTTCCTCACTTGGCTATTTTAGCTGTTGAAGCCCCTGGGCTTATAGCATCCTGCTATTCCAACTAGGATTGTAGCTTAGCAAATAATAATAATAATAATAATAAAAATAATAATAATAATAATAATAATAATAATAATATACGCAGTCGCATCCCAATACATATTCAAGCCATCTATATGAGAAGGAATTTGACTTGACTCAATGAAAGTAGACCAAGTTGGATGTGCATGGAATAATGCAGTGCAGAAAGGCTACTCTCACCTCCCCCGAAGCACGAGGGGCGGAATCTTCACAGTACTCAGGTATAGTAAAGAGTGTCATCCAAGTTTAAAATAATGTTCACCAGAACCATTATTCTACATCTACTTTCCTTCAGATTACGTACATATTTGTAACTTTATATATCATGTTCCTCAGCATATGTCATCACGGCCACACGTACAATATCCGACTGTGACCATGGAGAGATTATTAACGGCAACCTGGGCACACGGAACTTCTTTCTAAGGGCAAAGCTGTACTTTGCCCCTGTTGAATACCACCCGCTACCCTCGTCTCCATCCCACCACCCTTCACTTCGTAGACGGTCTCCCTCCTTCCTACCCATCTCTATCACCAGCCACACAAACTCTGCCACTATTGTGACGGTCACCTCCAACCAGATATCCCGTTAGAATTTCCTTTACAAGAAGAAAAGATCCACGTATACAATTTGGTATCATTAAGAGATACAGTTACGAAACATCAAAGTAATTGATGTTGAAAATTTTTCCAAAAACTGGTTAATACAGTGATATTAAAGAACTTGTGATGAAGAATATCAAAAGATCAAGATAAAAAAAGTAACTTTCTATGAAACATGAAATGTAAATTGGAAAACAAACCTCGAGCATTAAGAACTGATCAGAACTATTACTGTTGAACTATTACTAGGTCTGAGGTAACCTAAGGCTAGGGTGAAAACAATAAAACAGTAAAAAGAGTTGTATTTTTTCAACAGCGTGACTGATGTGGTTTTGAAACCGCCTGCAAATGATACATAGATTTTCTCCACCTGCAGCTCATGACTTTTGCACCACCAACAGCGATCTCTAAATATTAAGTCATGTGCACTCTTGGTGGTCTTAACTATTATGGGGATTTAAAAGCTTCACTTGAATTTCGTTTCCTTCGAGTAATTTGTTTATCCATTGACAGCCTGAAGTCTGTCTACATTACGGTATATATATATTTCTAGTCAAATGGTTGAAAAATTTCGATGAGTCTCACTGAAAGAATTGTTGACAAAATAGTCGAAAAATTTTAATGACAGTCTCAGTTTGAAACAATTGTTGACAAAATAGTCGAAAAATTTTGATGACAGTCTCACCCTGAAACAATTTCTGACAAACATGTGGACAAAATAATATTCAAAACACAAGGAAAAATGTCTAATCAGGTACATTAACAAGAAATCTCGCGTCTCAATGTTTACCACAGTAATCTTGCCTTCACATGATCCTCCATATTGAAAAGACAAAACAGGAAACATGCTACCACCAACAGGGAAAATGGTAGGTCATCGATGTCAAATTTCATTTATCTTTTTTTTTTAGTGCCTCAAACTCGGTTCCCAAACATCGACGAGAAAATAGAAAATCGCAAACCTGTGAAAGGCGGAGACTCAAGCAAATAAGCGAGACTTCAAATTGCATTTGGGAGATATAAATGCGCAAAGAAAATGTCAGACGTGTTTCGTCATCCCTTTATATAGATTCGGTTCCTCTTCGCGACTTTCCACCCCGCCCCCCTCTTCTTCCTCTTCTCTCTTACCCCGGACCCAGGACCCACCAAGACCCTCCCACCGCCTCCCATAAACCCAAAGCGAACCACCCACACACCCACACACCAGGTCCGACGAATGCACCTCCTCATGAACACACATTACTTGCTGTTGCATTCATCCTCGACGCAATTTCTGTAAAGTGAATGACGGCTTCTAACGAAGTTGCTTTCAATACTACCATCTATACTTTTTGTTTATTTACCTATACCATCAGTAAGGGAAAAGAACCAGAAAAAATATGTCAAGTTTTGATTAAAATAAGATTTAATCAACGCACAAATTCATTCAGGAAAGATTATCCAAAGGTTTCTATCACAGAAATCTTGGAGAAAAAAAAAACCAAAACAATATCAAAGGGTTTCATGGGTAACAGAAATGAAATCATGCTTTCGGCGTCTTTTCCCAATAAGGTCGACACCCGTGTCACGCCCTATTCCAAAATTATCAGTATACCAGTCTTTGTTATCACCAACGCCAAGGAAGACTTTCTTTCTTTCTTCAAAGCCATGTTTGTCCTGTCTTAATAATTCTTCCCCTAAAATCAGCTACCCTAGTATTTCGTCCTCATAAGGAAAGGAGTCCATTACCATTCAGGCATATCACTCAATGAGATCCTAAAAGAAATGGCTACAGAAAACCCTATCTGTTAAACAGCTAAATCTTGATAAACTTTTCCATCCTTTCCTTTTCTTGATTTAAAGTTTTCATATCTATACGAGCGATTGACAATTTTCTTTTTCTTTTTTTTTTTTAGAATATGATTACCTTCCAAAAGCCGTCAATAATATCGCAACGTCTAGTCGCTCTGTCCCATCGTTTACAATCGTCAAAGATGAAGATGTTTTAATAATAATAATAATAATAATAATAATAATAATAAAAAGAACAACAACAAGATAAAGAAGATGAAGAAAAAGAAGAACAGGAAAATATATTTCTTATGTATCGGGTACATTTCCTTGTATATATTTCAAGACTAAAGAAAGTCTCTCGACTGAATATATCAACGATTTATTTAGCTTGAGAGTTTGATTTTTATTAATAAGAATCATCATTCAAAACTATATTACTAAATTGACAGGATATGTTCATCAAAACAGATTCACGTTTACACAGTATCGAATTTGTTTATGGGTATATAAGATCGAGTGTGCATTCAAGCTCCAATGCTGTACTCTGTGTGTACAATCCTTAAAGCTGTGGTGTGTAGGTACACGCTTCAAGAACGTACTGTACATGTTTTCATGCTGCTACATTGCAGTGCTTGTCAAAGAAGCAAGGCTGTACTGCATATACATGCTAAAACGCAGTACGGTGTATGTGTACAAGCTTCTGGTCTGTACTGTGTATATGTACAAGCTTCACTGCTGTACGGAGTGTGCACAAGGTTCAAGACTGTACTGTGTGTGTGTATAAATTTCAAGGCTGTGCTGTGTGAATACAACTTCAAGACTGTAGCCTACTGTGTGAATGTGTATAAGCTTCAAGGCTGTGCTATGTTGTACAATCTTCAAGACTGTATAGAGATTGATACCACCTTGAATAATAACGCTTGCAACTACTTTAAATAGAGGTAACTTCAGCTGAATTCATAGGCTCCTTTCCACAAGAGATAAATGAGGGTGCTTCCATAAGGAGAGCATATCTCAAGGCATATTCACTATTCTTTTATTCCTAGTCCTATTATCTCTTCGAACGAACTTTATGCTAATGTATTCTCCTTCAATGGACAACCTTCAGCTACACGATTAAACAATCGTCTTAGAAGGACCAAAGTGTCCAGGCAAAAGATCTTTCTGTGTTAACAAGAAACACAGTCGAGTCTGTCTTGTAACACTAAATAAATATGTCTAGCATACCAGAATTAAAAAGCGACACTGAAATGTGTTACGAGATAAATGGAAAATACATCTTAAGCCAATAGAAAATAGCTTAAGAAACGAAAACAGCACTTCGTCGGAAGGAAAGCACATCCATTATTTAAGACTTTCCCAGTGTTTTGCAAACTTTTCTCGACGTTACTTCTGTATCGGGTCTAAAAGTTAAGAGCTAAGTCAGAGCTTATAAGTAACCAGGTGTTTCTCAACGCACTAATGTATGAATAATTCAGGAATTAAATTCAATTTCGAAACGAAATTAAATTAAAACGGAAGAAATCTATACTTTTATTTTCACACTCTTATCGAGGGTTTTCCTATTCTTAAAATTACTTGCAATAGTGGATTCTTTTTTTTAGATATAAATATACAATGCTGTCACATTACTGAAACAGAAGACATACTCTTGTCCATAAATCTGTTGTAGGAGAGAGAGAGAGAGAGAGAGAGAGAGAGAGAGAGAGAGAGAGAGAGAGAGAGAGAGAGAGAGAGAGAGAGAGAGAGAGAGAATTACTATCTATTACATCGAACGCCGAGTAATTGATGCAATGAAAAAACGGTATACAATATATATATATATATATATATATATATATATATATATATATATATATTACTTATCAGTCACAAAACTGCACGTGACATATATTAAAGGGTAAAATCCACAGGAAACATGAAAGGAAAAGACCAGGTACCAAGCGCTTTCGTGTATTACGTACATATATATATATATATGTGTGTGTGTGTGTGTGTGTGTGTGAGTATGTGCATACGCAAGAGAACAAAATCACAGCATCAAAATTCATAGCCTCTGAAACCCCCTTGACTACCATCACCACCGTCGCCGTCGGGAAGATCCAACGATCGTAAAATTCAACCTTGAGGACCATATACGCTTCACCCTCGCTTATGACCTTATAGGCACAACACAGAAAAATAAACAACTAAAAAGACCTGATTTATTTAAAGACGATCAATTCAAATACAACGCACTCTGTTTATGCCATTCGTATTTTTAGTTCTTGACACATTCTCACTATATGAATTACTCTCGGAAAACATCAATTATTACAAGACTTATTTGTGATTTTTTATTAACGACTCATATATAAAAGGGCTTTCATTGTCGATTGTTTTCTATTATACTTTTTATGAGGAAAATAAACAAACTATATCATAATAACTCATTAATAAAATATGAAGTTGATATACAATGAGATGGTAATATCTGTTTGATTATACAATGCGTCGCATAAATATTTATTTGAGTCTCTCACAGTACGTATTTTTTTCCTCTGATTAACCAACTACGAAAAATCAAAAGGCGAGGCTGATGACCATTATACTGTACAAAGAGACTGTCTTTACTGCATCTATGTAATGTTCTTAGTTGTCATTCCGAACACCTCTCACTCCTGAGAAGCAATACGATGATGCAGCACTACAGAGACAACGATAGACAATTTCTTCTTATTCAAGGAATTCGCTTAAAAAAAGTAACACAGAATAAGAATTTGAACAATTTGTATTTTTGACAATTCAAACAAGAATGAATTTTCTTCGTGCTATTATACATGAACAAAACTAATGTGGGTCAGAGAAAACCACACGAAGACAAGGGGAGAAAGAGGAAGAGGAAGAGAAGAGAGAAAACGTCGCCCTTTGGAAAGAAATCAACGACTGTGACGGACTTACAACCTCCCCTGCACAAAAGCGCCTTTTTCGTGGCAACATATACAGCAGACGTTGCAAGTAAGCTACATATAGAGTTTTAAAGACACTCGCTTCTCAGGCCATAATAGGATGAAATCTCGCAAATAAATGATATCCATCAAATAAGCATCATGATGCTGGAAAGCCCTACTGGCAAGAGTAGGCCACTCGCTCATCTACCCTACGAGTGTCAGTATGCCAGTTTGTGACCAGGAAACGAAGGAGACCTGAGATGTAAAACCTACTCCACCATTAGCATTCAGCCTGGACTAAGACCGAGCATTAGGTAGACTGTATAAGGCGCTCGCTCTCCACGGGCAAATACTCGCACTAGCCCTCCACATTAGGAAGAACGTGTGTGTGTGTGAGAGAGAGAGAGAGAGAGAGAGAGAGAGAGAGAGAGAGAGAGAGAGAGAGAGAGAGAGAGAGAGAGAGAGGGAAATAATTTCTATGTTCACCAGCATTTTATATATATATATATATATATATATATA
>NC_090764.1:41569448-41596948 GCF_036898095.1 Palaemon carinicauda
TACAATAAAAAAAGATCAGCTGCTATTATTAGAAGATGCCACCACCACCATGACCCCGAAATCCTCAAGTATTTGATGACCCAGTGACTCCAGAGTCACGAGGTCAGGCCATCACCATTATATTCAACATTACCATCGTCGTCTTTTCCTGAAGGAGATATAACCATTGAGTTTTCTATCTATCCGATGGCATTAATGATAATGTCAACATCTATTTCGATTTCTCTTTTAATAAATACTGTTGGGGATATAAGCAATTCTATTCATACGGTTTTAATGAATAGATTTGTCTTGAATTCATGGCTGATGGCATATTGATTTTCAATGATTACTTCGAAACTTGAAAAGCTACACGAAATATAAATATCCCTATTGAAAACATCCCTGACTGGTGTTCTGTTGGAATGGGGTTTGAGGTCCGCTCAAGCTCGATAGTTTCTTGTAGTGTCTGCAACCTCACCATCCATGTGAGCTAAAAATGGGGGTTTAGGGGTACTTTTTAGGTTTACCTGCTGAGTCATCAGAAACCATTGCCTGGCCTTCCCCGGTACTCGCTTAGGTGGAGGGATGGTTTGGGCGCTAATCATATGTATATATTGTCAGTCTCTCCTGTCCCTGGCCTTTAACATTCATGAGCAGCCTTTAAACCAAACCAAATCTGAAACGGTGAGCTTCCAACACATCCATCTAAAGAACCGCCATTAATCCTGTTCTACAATTAGAAACATCTCAACACCTGACTTTAATAACATGGTCGGTATGACTCAGACACATAAAGATGAAAAAAAAAAAGCAAGGAAAAGAAAAGCACCCATCTAGGAAGGATGGAAGCAGCCATTACCGACTACGGGGAACTGGTACACACGAGGGAGCCAAGCCAAGATTAGACACAGCAAAAACTATGCCAGGTCCCTTCATCGTAAATCATTTGACTTTATTTTGTAAGAGACTATGGTGGAAAATAATTTGAAATTTTGAAACATTTTAGCAAAATATTTACTTGTCATAGCTTTCAGTGGAATGACAATTTGCAACAGCATAAATCAACCTTAGTCACAAACAAAGTTAACAAAACATAAATAACGTGGATCAACTCGCAGCACTATATAGGTCGATGAGCACATAAGTAGCGTTATATATATATATATATATATATATATATATATATATATATATATATATATATATATATATATAAATACACACATATATATATATATATATATATATATATAAATACACACACACATATATATACATATATATACTATACATGTATATATATATTATACATGTATGTATATTATACATATATATATATATATATATATATATATATATATATATATATATATATATATATATATATATTATGCATATATATACATACAGTATACATAAACATACTGTATATATACATATATATATACATGTATATATATATATATATATATATATATATATATATATATTATACATGTATATATATATTATGCATATATAACGGATTTTGAGCGAAGCGAAAAATCTATTTTTGGGTGAGATAGCCATGTCGTCCTGATGGAAGTTCCTATAGGGTAGCTTCCTAGGGTATATTACAACTACGGCGATATTCCCAGAGAATTTACCTTAAGGTACCAGAATTCTAACTCCTGGAGCGAGTATCCCTCGTGAAAGGGATATCGCGACATATCAGAGGACGTATTCTAGACACGTCACATGGCAATCTACGACCTGAATAGAGATTCGTCTCGTAGGAGGGAGATTGACGAGATACGAATTCGGGAAAGAAAAAGGGGAGCCGCTCCCAAGGCTTCCCTATCCCCCGATTCGTATGCGTGCCTGGCGCCAATCCTGGCGCCATCTGTATTCCTTGTAGCGTACACGAGGTGCTACAGATACTGTATGTAGGGAGGGGTCCTACAGCCCTTTCTTAGAAAGGCAAGGGCGGGTCCATCAGGACGACATGGCTATCTCACCCAAAAATAGATTTTTCGCTTCGCTCAAAATCCGTTTTTTGGGCTCAAGCCATGTCGTCCTGATGGAAGTGTACCAGAGCATTACTGTATCTGTGGATTCTCAGAACGTGCCGTACTCCCCGGAGATATTTATTCCCGGTCGACTAGACCTAGAGACCTAAGATGTTACCGTTATACATCTTTTCAACTAACTATAAACTATGTTAGAGCTTCCTGCCCCCTACAGGGAAGAGTCCTACTAGACTCTGGAAAGTCTCGAAGAGTACATATATCTATGTATGAATACCAGGCAAGCTAATATAGTGGTCTCGCCCTATATTAAGTAAAGCATAGTTTGTATAGAACCACTGCGTCAATATATTGACCAGTCATCCGCACAATACTTGTATTGGACAAAGGTTTATATCCGCATAGGAAGAAACTAATAAAACCGCCCTCGTCCCTTTATGGGACGGAGTCCTCCCATTAGGGGACTTACATAAACCAATGCAACATAGCTTGCAAAACAGAACAATTCTATCAGAATTATCCCAGATAAGATACATAGAATTAAAATGCTCAATTATACCAATAAATTGACACAGGTGAAAGAGACGCAAGGTTCTCAAGAACAAGTTTATTGACAGATAATAAACAGACAGGTTAACAACAAATATATATATTTATATAAAAGAGGGTAACCCAAAACTTTAAGCATAAGTATGATAGTAAACAGAACTTGTTTATCTGAAAGAAAAACCATTAAACACCACTTTAATGAGATACCAAGGTATCAAGTCATAAAAAATCTGTATTACAAATCAATCACATTAGCGTTAGAAACGCTTGGCACACATGTCTGAACTTATGCAAGGTTCACCTTTGAAGGAAGGAACAGTCTATATGGGCACTTGGTGCCCTCATTTAGTTTGTAGTACAGTATGTACCTACACACTCACCCTGGACTTAATCGTCCCAATTAAGACCACTGTTCCTCGCAGAGTTAAACAGTAGGGTTAACTACACGACCCACTGCTACCACAGATCTCTTAAGTTCCTCTACTTGCTTCGCATAGTGGCGAAAGAACACCCTGGAAGACTTCCAGCCCGTGTATGAACGGAGATGTTCAAAATCCATACAATTAAAGAAATTTAGGGATGAGGCAACTTTCCTCGGATCGTGACCTGCGGGTGTACTGTCAGGATCCGCTCTGCGAATAAAATATGTCATTTTCGCTCTGAGTTGATTCAGAGATAAATTTGAGCCTGATGTTTCTCCCCTGAATAGTTGACTACCCTTGAAGTCTGAAGTTCTACGAAGATAGACCTTTAGGCATTCTACTGGACATAGAGATGCATCTTCTTTCAGAGGACAGATTCTCCAGGGACCCCACCTGTTGGTGGGTAACTCATTCTTGGCGAGAAACGTAGGATCCGGAAACAGGTTCAGCTCCCCCCCATCCAGGAACTGAACACGACCTGCCTCTCTCGAGAGGGCTACGATCTCACTAACCCTGGCCCCGGACGCGAGTGCAAATAGGAAAATAACTTTTTGCGTCAAATCCTTTAACGCACATTCTTCATTGCTCAACAAGGAGGCGAAATGAAGAACTTTGTCTAAAGACCATGAGATGGGCTTTGGAGGTGCTGAAGGTCTGAGCCTAGCGCAGGCTTTCGGAACTTTATTAAAGATCTCGTTACCTAGGTCGATCTGGAAGGCAAATAAAATGGGTCTCATCAAAGCCGATTTACACACTGAAATCGTGTTAGCTGCCAATCCTTGGCCATGGAGATGGATGAAGAAAGATAAGCAGAAATCTGTTGAGATCTCCTGCGGATTCTTTGCCTTTACAAAGGCCACCCATTTTCTCCAAGATGACTCATATTGCCTTCTAGTCGATTTGCACTTGTATTCCTCTAGGAAGTCTATGCTGGCTTTCGAAATCCCGAAGCGCTTTCTCACCGCTAGGGCGAGAAAATCATGAGCTGCAGGGTCTGGGTTTTCTGTAATGAAGCGCAGACAGTCGACTTCTGGACTCGCTGGGTCAGAACTGGATGTGGTAAAGGCACGAACTTCATCTGTAGTTCCAACGCCAAGGGGAACCACATGCTGTTCGCCCACTTGTGGGCCACTATTGCCGCTACCCCCTTGAAGGATCTCAGTTTGTTGAGGACCCTCAACAGAAGGTTGTGAGGAGGGAACAGATAAATCCTGGACCATCTGTTCCAGTCGAGGGACATTGCGTCCACTGCTTCCGCTAAGGGGTCCTCGTACGGGGACACGTACAGGGGCAACTTCTTGTTGTCTTTCGTCGCAAAGAGATCTATTTGCAGTTCTGGGACTTGATTCAGAATGAAGGAAAATGATCCTGCGTCTAAGGACCATTCCGACTCTATCGGTGTGAACCTGGATAGAGCGTCCGCTGTCACATTGCGGACTCCTTGAAGGTGAACTGCCGACAGGTACCACTTCTTCTTTTCCGCCAATCGGAAAATGGCTAACATCACTTGGTTGAGAGGTGGTGACCTCGACCCTTGTCGATTCAAGCATCTCACAACCACCTCGCTGTCTGTCACCAATCTTATGTGGATCGAGTGACGCGGGGAGACTTTCTTTAAGGTAAGGAGCACTGCCATAGCTTCTAGAAAGTTTATATGAAAGGTCCTGAATAGCTTGGACCAAGTCCCCTGGACTTTTTTCCGATGAGAGTGACCTCCCCATCCCTCCTTTGAGGCGTCTGAGTGAATCGTCAACGACGGGGGAGGTGGCTGAAGAAGAACAGACTTCTTTAGATGTCTGGCTTGGGACCAAGGTCTGAGAAGAGTACGTAGCCGAGGCGGCACTGGTCTTCTCAGGTCTCTTCGCGCGTTTGATGCATACCTTCTCCAAACTCCGGTTGCATCCTTTAGCTGTGCTCTTAGCACTGGGTCTGTCACTGAAGCAAACTGGAGAGAGCCTAGTACCCTCTCCTGTTCGCGTCTTGATATCCTTTCGGAATCTAGAAGTCTCTTGACAGAGCCCGCTATCTCCTTCCTTTTCTTCATTGGGATGGAGAAACTGTGTGACAAAAGGTCCCAGTGGATTCCCAGCCACTGGAACTTTTGGGATGGAGAAAGTCGAGACTTTTTCTTGTTGATCTTGAAGCCTAGGTACTCTAGGAACTGGATCACCTGACTGGAAGCTTGCAAGCATTCGGTCTCGGATGCTGCCCACACCAGCCAGTCGTCCAGGTAGGCTACTACCTGAATTCCCTTTAGGCGTAATTGTTTGAGAGCTGCACTCGCAAGCTTCGTGAAAATCCTTGGGGCTATGTTTAGCCCGAATGGCATGGCTCTGAAGGCGTACAGTTTTCGTTGTAGCCTGAACCCTAGGTAGGGGGAGAGTCGACGGCTGATTGGAATGTGCCAATAGGCGTCTGACAAGTCTATAGAGACTGAGTATGCCCTCTTGGGCAGTAAGGTCCTTATGTGTTGCAGTGTTAGCATCTTGAATTTGCAATTCACTATGAACTTGTTTAGTGGTGACAAGTCCAGAATGACTCTGAGCTTTTCCGAGTCTTTCTTGGGAACACAAAACAGCCTCCCTTGGAATTTGATGGACTTCACCTTTCGGATCACATTTTTCTCCAACAGTTCTTGAACGTACTCCTCCAAAATGGGGGTGGAGTGTTGGAAAAACCGAAGGCATGGGGGTGGAGTGCTGTACCAGCTCCAACCCAGTCCATTCTTGAGTAGGCTTTGGGCCCAGGGATCGAAGGTCCAGCGATCCCAAAATTTCATCAGTCTCCCTCCTACCGGTATCATTTCACTTGGACTGCCGTCCTGAGGTCTTGCCTCCCTGACCACGACCACCTCTGAATCCCCTTCCCCTTGAGGGGCGCCTAGACGAGCCTCTGGCTGCTCCTCTAGGTTTTGCACGAAAGGAAGAAGACTGTCCTTCGAACGTTGGGGCGAATGTGGTTGACTGACCTGGCACCGCCTGGGGTACCCACTGAAAGGCAGTCGGGGTTTGTGCCACCATCTGGGGCACTGGAGGCAAAGGCAATTGCAGTTGCTGTTGCTGTCTATAAGGCTTGGCTGGCCGAGATGGTAGCCTAGTCTTCATATTCTTCCTCTTTGGTTGAGGACCCTCATCCGGGGAAGATTTTCTTTTGATAGCCAGGCCCCACTTCTGGAGAAGATTTCTATTCTCCACGGCGGCCTTATCAACAACCTCTTTGACCACATCGGTAGGGAAAAGGTCTTTTCCCCAAATGTTGGAGGAGATTAACTTCCTTGGCTCGTGTCTCACCGAAGCCCCGGTGAACACGAACTCCCTGCAAGCTCTCCTTGCCTTGACGAAGTTATAAAGGTCCTTCGTCACTGTGGCTAAGTGAGACTTAGCCACTACCATGAACATTTCATGGACCTTGGGGTCACTTGCCATCGTCTCGAGAGTAGTCTGATGAGACATTGAGGCAGCCAGTCTTTCTTTTGTCTCGAACTCTCTTCGTAAAAGAGATTCGGACAGCTTGGGGAGGTCCTCGCCGAATTGCCGTCCGGCAATATCAGCCTCCAACTTTCCCACTGAGAATGTTAGATGGACATCCTTCCAGTCTTTGTAGTCCATAGGTAGAGCCAGCGACAAGGGTTTACACTCCTCCAGGGAGGGGCAAGGCTTGCCGGCCTCGACTGCCTTTAGGACAGCCGCAAACCCTTTCTGTAAAAAGGGGAAGGCTCTATCAGGAGAGGACACAAACGAAGGGAGCTTCTTGCTCAATGCAGCTACCTTCGAATTCGAGAAGCCCCTCTCTTTCATCGAGGATGAAAGTAGGGCTTGAGCCTTAGCGTGGTCCATAACAATGACCTCCTTCGGCTCTGTCTCCTCCCTTGAAGCTGGTTCTTTTCTCAGCCGGACATAGCAGTCCGGATATGATGCCTTGCTGGGCCAGAATTCTACCTCCTCTAGGGGAACTGAACCCAGCTTATCCGAAATGACGATCTTTCCAGTCGTCATCGGCATGTGCTCAGCATACCTCCATGGGTTAGCATCTGAGCATATGGGAAGGTCTTTCACATTGAGCCTTTTCCGGGGCCCATGTGATTCTGCCAGGGACTGCATACGCAGTTCCATTGCAGCCGCCTTCTCCTGATTCTCCTTCTGCATTTGTTGGATCATTCCAACAATCGAAGAGAGGGCCTGTCCCAGTTCTACTGGGAGGCCAGCCGATGTTGAGGGGATAGGCTCCGGCATCTGAACCGGAGTAGCCGACACCTCGTCGACCTCATCCTCTACGACATCCGGGGTTTGAACTTGATCCTGACCTTCTGCCAGGAGGTCTTCTTCCAAACGATCGTCCAGGTCAGACATCCTGTCACACAACTGGATGTCTTGCATCGCATCTGCGACTTCCTCGTCCACCTGGACTTGATCTTGAAGGATCTCCTCTTGAGGCTGGGGAATCACTGCCTCAGCTGATGCCTGGGGAAAAAGATACGCCCTCATCTTCTCACTTGGAAGATAAGGGCCAGAGGTGTTCTTCTTGAAGCCCCTTACCCAAGTACGAAGCTTTTCCCTAGCTATATCCCTTGATTCCGCCGTTCTAGGGGAATCAAAAGCCTCAGTAATCAGGTTAGTGCATACAGTACATACCTGAGGGTCCCAATACTGGAGATCATCCTTGGAGACAGCGCATGCTGCGTGTCTCCTACAACACTCATGTCCGCAGAGGTTCTTGCTGCGGACATTGCAGAAAACATTTCCGCACTTCGGAGGGTCCTCCTGTAAAGAGAAGAAATTTCCATGAGTATCAAGTGAACTATGTATCACTGGATATGCATAGTATAGCATAACAATTCATAAATGAAAGACACACACTTGTGTTTCCCTCACAACCCATTGTTGCAGCCTTTCGGATAATAAAATCAAAAATGGTTTATCTCTACTAGAGTAACCAATATAAGGTTTCCAGAGGAAACAGGTGGAGCTCACACCTAGGCAATGATTTTAAAAATCCTGGATAATAGACGGGGAAGAACTCTGCTTCCTGTCTGAGGGCAACAGCAAAGGGCTGTGTAAGAAAACACAATAGTGTTAGAAGATACAGTGCTGTACCTAAACTTTTACTATAGTTTTCTTCTTACTGTATATGCTATACAGAAGAATACTAGTACAGTATAGGAGGATGTGTGCCGGCCTGCCTTTGCCGGCCGGCACACACCACAATTAGCTTTAAAGTATACTACTTAACAGCTATAGGGCGGCAGCCCTCTGGTTCAAATGCCTGTGCCGGCGGCAGCAGCTGCCGGCCAGCAACAGCCAGTGTTGGCCGGCAATGATTGCCGGCCAGCAACTACACAAGGTAGTACCCAGCTGCCGGCCACACTCTTGGTGACCGGCAGACAAGGACTGACATAAGCCGGCCGGCAAAGGTACAAGACCGATGCCAGCCGGCAGCGAAAGAACCAGAAGACTACCCCTGCCCGGCTGCCGGCCTCATAGGCCGGCAGCCGGCCTCATAGGCCGGCTGCCGGGACAGGTACAGCACTAGAAGAAAATAGAATGGATGCCGGGATAAGAGTGTACACAACCCCCCAAGCCCGGCAACCGAAAGAGTGCATATAAGGAAGGGGAGAAACTTAATTCAGGCTTCCTTGACCAATGCCGTCCGGCTCTGCCGGCAGGCATGGATGAGGGACCAAGAGAGGTCCGGGCAGCACTCGAAAACATAAGACCCTTGCCGTCCAGCGTCTCTGCCGGCCGGCAATGGGCTTAGTCAATCCATATCCCAACCTATACTAGGTCCAGAAGTAGAATGACATATGGTACAGTAATACCCCTGCCGGCCAGCTCTGCCGGCCGGCAAGGTACAGTACAGTAATGGCTAGGCCATTACGGAGATAGAGGGGGAAGGGACAAGAGGGTCCTGCCAACCTTGCTTTAGTGACAGATCACCCGCAGCCAAGAACTCTGTCTTAGCCTAAGGGAGATCTAAGGGAAAGGGCCAGCGCAGTAGTATAATACCTGCCAGCTTCCAGAGCACCAAAGCAAGGAAGGCGTTGCAACTCCCAAGGGAAGATTTATCCTCCCCGAGAACAGCAACAGGACTTAGTCTGGTCGATCACACAAGAAGGAATCATAACTACAGAAACCTTCGACAGTGACCTAAGGGAGCTCAGCTCCCTTTGTAAGTGTTAGGTCAGCGAGGGAGACTCTGCCCCAAGCCAAACAACACGGACTCAGACTAAAAACTCTGTTGTTCTGACCCTCTTTGAACCAGACTCTGCTGGAACAGGAAGGTACAGTAACACCCTAGTATAGTTTTATCGAAAATAAATTCGGAAAAAACCACTTAGGGATAAGCCCAAGGCTTAAACAGAGGGAAAGGGATTGCATACCTTCTCCGAAGAAAAGAAAGCAACCGGGGAGTATGATAAAGTATACTAAGGCTCCATAAGCAATTAGCCTAGGCACCAAGAGAATCGATTACCTAATTCACCGAAACTCTCACGTATACAATCTTGGAAATATTCCACACAGTCTAAAATGTATAAAATATAGCCTAAAGCTTCAATAAAATTTTAATTACACTCGGAAAAACCATAATCATGCATTAAGTACTAGGACCAAACGACTAGGCTACATGGCCTAGCGTAGGCCAGAATGGCGAATACTTCGCCAAATAATACTAAGCACGAAAGGAAATCCTATGTAAAGCTAAATAGCTAAATTTTATTAAGCAAAACAACCAGGAATGTCACTCTGACTAACTAATTTATACCTAGCGAGTGACAGTGTCCAGGACACCTCTGGTAGGCTACGGCTCTTGTATCAAAGATTAATCCTATTAATCACTCAAAATTTTACCAAGAGCCTACATTTATACATAACAGACACTATACTCAACTTATCCGAGGTCAACGAAGACGAAGAAGCCATGAAAAGCTGAATAAATCCAAGATTTGCGAGAAAAACAGGAAAAAACACCGAGTTGTTAAGCTACGCAAAAAGGAATGCAGATGGCGCCAGGATTGGCGCCAGGCACGCATACGAATCGGGGGATAGGGAAGCCTTGGGAGCGGCTCCCCTTTTTCTTTCCCGAATTCGTATCTCGTCAATCTCCCTCCTACGAGACGAATCTCTATTCAGGTCGTAGATTGCCATGTGACGTGTCTAGAATACGTCCTCTGATATGTCGCGATATCCCTTTCACGAGGGATACTCGCTCCAGGAGTTAGAATTCTGGTACCTTAAGGTAAATTCTCTGGGAATATCGCCGTAGTTGTAATATACCCTAGGAAGCTACCCTATAGGAACTTCCATCAGGACGACATGGCTTGAGCCCAAAAATACATATACATATACATATACATACTGTATATATACATATATATATACATATATATATATATATATATATATATATATATATATATATATATATATATTACACTAACTAATGTAAATATTAATTCGTATACAAACAGAGCCATACAGGAGAAACAATAAAAAAATCAATTGCAGAAGATAGAAAAGATTTGAAATGGAAGTCTAAGATTAATTGAAGGCAAAACCAACAACATTTATTTCGTATTTTCTCTGATACATCAAGGCGATTAAAAACATGGCATCATATTACTAACAAACCGCTAATCATCTATACTTGCCTCCAAGCACAATACCAGGAAATCTAGATGAAGAAAAGATAACCCACTAGATATATAAAAGGAAAGGTTCCAACAGTATAAAATCAATGTTCGTCTTTCAATTTTCGATGGCTAATTGAACAACCACAATATTGTCTAGAGCTCATATAAGGAAAATACCAAAAATAAAAGCATAATAATGTTGATAAAGCTAGGCAAGTAAATAATAATTATAGTTAATTAACGAATTACCCAACTTTAGTTAATCCATCCTCAGACCGCCTTTAACAAAGATGCGAGAAACTCCAATATCATGTCAGCGGAAGACCGGGATTCTGCAGCCCAGCTTGAGTATTGATTTCTGCTGTTATCTCCACGATAGCCTTGACCCTGAGACTCAGACATACTTGCACTCAATGCAACAAATTGCAAAAACCCAAACAAAAACAAAAGCAGATGAATCTTGAATGGTGGCGAGAAGTAAAGCAAAAGGCATGAATGCGTACAAACTCTCTCTCTTATTCAGAGAACAAAACAAGAAGACGATTCAAAGAAAACAAAGACAGGATTCTGACACTGCAGTCGCCGTGTCTGCAACCGCCAGTGAGCTCGAAGAGCATTAGCATACCTCTGAGTGTTCCTTCCAGGACATGACCTTAAGCCCAGGTTTTCGGGAGTGGGATCCACAAAACCTTAATTGATCAACGTTCAGTGACATAAGAATTTAAATTGGAATAGTGCACTGTAATGACAAAATATTGAAAGTGTGAGATCACCTTTAACTAAAGATCAACATTATTCTATTTAAGACTGTAACGTAGTAAAAGCTTTTCTTATACAAATAAAAATAAACTTTAATCAAGCGTGCAGTTTACATACGATGATATCGAAGAAAATAACACTTAAGAATGAAATATCAAGTCAATGTGACTTACAACAAATTTTCTAATATAAATGGAAATTAGAATGTCATATATTAATTTACTGTGCATTTTTATTCTTTGAAAGATTTAAGTAAACTTTATACATATTTCATGAGGTTTGTGTCCCTTTCTTAATTTCTTAAAAGTAAAATGTTCTAATGCTGATATTTCAAACTTAATAAACATGTGTTCACCCCTTATTATCACATGAGTAAAAATAAAATACTAACAAAAAATGAGAAAAAAAAACAATACAAGGCAAAAGCTAAATAGAAATAAATTTTGCATATCTAAATATTTAAAATTAAAGCTAGGTAATAAAGTAGGGTATGCTTTTACGATAGTATAGTCTTAAAAAGAAAATACTTAATAGCTTCTCTGGCAACTAATGAATATTTAAGTTCTTTCCACCTTGGCATAAAGAAGATAATCTAACAGGCTGAAAATACTTATCTAGATTCCTGCGTTAGATGATTGAATTTTGCTATTAACTGACCAAAACGCCTCATACTATGATTTTCATAAAAGCATTTACACTATCGGGCGAATAATACATTTAAAAAATACTAACTGAAACGAGAAATATATATATATATATATATATATATATATATATATATATATATATATATATATATATATATATATATATACATCCAACCATTCTCCCCAGCCAGTTCTCCTTCGTCTTTTACATCTTGTGGTCGTGAACAACCGAATATTATTCCATCCAGGAAAGAAAGGAACTCTGGAAATTGGATTCTGAGACCCACTTACTGTTTGAATATTGAAAAGGCAGCGAAGAAGTTTGTGATGAAATTCTCGAGCAATGTGATATATTACCCTAGTGGCTATGCAAATACTACAAAACATACACACACACACACACACACACACAATGCCTTTACCATAACAACCATGCTTAAAAATATTGTTGTAATTCAGCATGATTGAACGTGTTTACGTACAATCGCAATTGTATATACACAGTATTTTGCATACTGTTATAGTTGAGCAGCAAAAATAATTGCCATTAACAGTAGATATATAATACTTAAAAATAATTAAATGTATATAATTTTTACTGGTCGTCAAAATTCGATACGAATCATATAAATACTTGATTTTAAAAAAAAAATTCTAAGACGAATCTTTTAAATCTTACATTATATCATTATTGAAATTACAATGAAATATTATGAAAAAATGAACGAAACGTATACACGGGGCATCATATATAAACTAGGTCATGAGACTCTTGACCCAGTGGTTAGGTGGATAATCCTAAGCTATTCACAGACCATGCTTTGAGATCCAAACTAATCCTTAGGATTTTCGGAACAATTTCAGGGATTAGGAGTAACTCCAAGAGGCCTATACAGATTTCTTCCTCTGTGCCAACGTCTATGATTGGGGTCAGTCTTAACTCATAAAATAAATTACGACAATTAAAATATCACTTCAACTTCTTAACTAACTGCTCAGCCTTTAGAAAAGATATTTCAAAGTAGAAAATCGCAAAAATCCGAATCATACTACAATGAAAGAAAAAAGACTGTCACTTATGCTTGGAAAATAAGTAAAAGTTACAAAGAATATTTATACAAGAAAACGTTTGTTACCCAATAGGTGTTGCCAGGGAAAAACATTCTCTGCTAACAAACAACAGGGTCATTACATCACACTACATTGGGTTTATTGCAAAACATCTAACCATACACAAACGGGCACGCGTACACACATACATACACACACAAATCATACATCCATATAGATATCTATATATCTATTTATCTAATCTATATATCAATATAGTTATCTAACTACCTATCTATCTATCTATCTATCTATCTATCTATATATATATATATATATATATATATATATATATATATATATATACACACACACACAAAGAAGACAGATAGCTAGCTATATAGACAAATTAATATCTGTACAGGGGTGTTGTTAGCTAATTTCCCGTTTCTTATAGATCTGACAAGACTTCAAAAGAAAAAAAGAAAAACGAACAGCTTCCACATCTATCCTTTAACTGTGAGCCAAGGACGAACGTCCGTGTATCAAATGACTACGTAACTACTTATAAAGACTTAAAAACCACTCGAGCAATCTATCAATTCCGGGAGAAGTACTAGTGTTCCTCTAGCATCTATTCTTGCGATATAGGAAATATTTTTTGGTCTTATGGTTTTTTTTAACTAATGACTTGAAATTAACAGTTTTGACCAACACCATGTTACTCCATTAATATAATCATAAACTTCATAATAATAATTTTTGTTCTATACACATACATATATACACACACGCACATGTATATACATACACGTATATTATATATATAATGCATATATACACACATACAGTATATATACTGTACACACGCACACACAAACAAACACACACACACACACACACATATATATATATATATATATATATATATATATATATATATATATATATATATATATATATACATATACACACAAGCATTAAAATATGTCGGTAACAAATATCAGCCCTTTTAAAACATACCTATTGACAGTTATACTTTAGGAACAGAAAGGGAAAAATAGAAGTCCTTAAGAGCTTCATGGTTTTAATGCTTTACTTGTTTCTGCGTTAACTTTGTCCACACAAATATGTAGAATTGAACGTACAAAAGCTATACTCTTAAGCTCTTTATCATTGCACTAAATAATCGCATCCAATAAGTTAATATGATAGTTATAGAAGAACAATCAGAGCTTAATTTCACTTTAACTTTCGGAAGTGATCCATTCAAAGGCAGAAGCGAAGATAAAGCCTTACAGCTGGTGGATGAATCAACTCGTGTTCCCGAAGAAAAGAATATCGATGGTGATCAACCCACATGGAATCTGATACCGCCCTAGACTAGTAGCAGAGGCTCTGCAGCGATACCATCGCGGGAGGAGACGCTTCGTATCGCATATTCTCTCTCTCTCTCTCTCTCTCTCTCTCTCTCTCTCTCTCTCTCTCTCTCTCTCTCTCTCTCTCCACACTTACATTTGCCTTTCTTAATCTCATGAATCTGAACACGTTACCTCTCTACCAGGTTTTGTTAATATTACCGTTATGAATTGAAAACACTCTCTCTCTCTCTCTCTCTCTCTCTCTCTCTCTCTCTCTCTCTCTCTCTCTCTCTCTCTCTCTCTCTCTCTCTCTCTCTCCACTTACATTTGCCTTTCTTAATCTCATGAATCTGAACACGTTACTCTACCAGCTTTTTTAACATTATCATTATAAATTGAAAACAATATCTCTCTCTCTCTCTCTCTCTCTCTCTCTCTCTCTCTCTCTCTCTCTCTCTCTCTCTCTCTCTCTTTACACACACTCACATTTGCCTTTCTTAATCCCATGAATCTGAACACGTTACCTCTCAACCAGGTTTTGTTAATGTTACCGTTATGAATTGAAAACATTCTCTCTCTCTCTCTCTCTCTCTCTCTCTCTCTCTCTCTCTCTCTCTCTCTCTCTCTCTCTCTCTCTCTCTCCGATAAGATTTCAATTTCTTAATAAAACTCAATCCAAGAAAATACACCTGTTATTGACAAAAAAATACTAAAATGAAAAATACGAGTATCGAAAGAGATTAGTTTCCAAACATTCGGCAATGTTGGCACTCTGCCAACAAGAGAATTCGTCTACGATAGTTTTTAATTTTACGGAACTTAGCATTATCACGTTTGCTCTTTTAGGTCTTTTGAGCTATATTTGCATATGATTTTTCTTTGTACTTAAAAAAGTTACGGATTCCACAAGAAACGTAATTGCCATCGAGGGAAAACAGCCAGTGAAGTAAAGTTTAAGATGGCCACTGATAGCTGGGAGTAGTCCTTTCATTTCTCGAGAAAGCATTTCGAAACATATGTCGCGTTATGGACAAGTGTAAACCAAATAACAACCAACAAAGAGAGAGAGAGAGAGAGAGAGAGAGAGAGAGAGAGAGAGAGAGAGAGAGAGAGAGAGAGAGAGAGAGAGAATTCTTATGAAGGGTTTCATCCCAATAAATGTATTATTCAAAGATAATAGTTGATATAGAGATAACCAGATTAAATTCATCAGATTAAAATGGGAAAATATTAGGGTGTGTGTGTGAATGGTTGAGAGAATGAGTGGGAGCGAGAGTGAGTCTGAGTGTGTGTGAGTGTGAATATAATGAAACTGAAAATAAAGTTTAAACAGGAACTTACAGGTGATTTGAACCAACCAATGTTATACGTCCAGAAGTTTTGAATAGCAAATAAATATATAACCTGTCATTTAAGAAGAACAATAAAAAAAGAATTGTAAACTATAGAAACCTTTACGCACACCAAAGAGCTCCTGTTAAAAGATTCGACTTCAAGTGT
Source organism: Palaemon carinicauda (assembly GCF_036898095.1). NCBI lineage: Eukaryota > Metazoa > Arthropoda > Malacostraca > Decapoda > Palaemonidae > Palaemon > Palaemon carinicauda. Next base: position 41,585,352 of record NC_090764.1, read on the forward strand.
TTAAACCACAACGACTCTATAGGAACCCAAAGCGGATGAAAGCATCTGTCATCAACACCTGTCAACGGCGACAGGTGAATGAACAGCCCAGCCACGGGAAGGGGCACGTACATAAACAGCCACGCGATGAAGCCATAGGATCTGCGTTAGAGCTCCCGGAGGAGAGAAGCCCCTTGATACGTGAAGGATTATCCCAATCCCATTCCAAGATGGACTTTTATACTTTTATTCTCCATAAGTAGATAAGTCTATAGTGCCATTTTCAGTCACTTTCTCTAACATTTCCTACACTGCAATATGATCAATACTTTCTGCCTGTACTTATATGTAGACAAAGCTGACAATGATATAACTATTGAGACTACAAAGTGTTGATGTATTAATGTCATCCATCAATATGAAAGAGATTAGTTGGATGGAACAACAAAACTTAAAAACAGATCTGGTTGCTAGCTGTATGTTAATCACAATGCATTCTAAAAATCCTTGTTTTCCAGCCAGACGTTATTTATCCATGTCTTCAATTTGTTCTTTTGATTGTGTACAAAGTATTAGGAAAATCATAAACTATAAATACCAGAGCAATAACAACTAACCACATTCGTGCTCTTGGGGTATACTCACATTCGATGTGATTCTCAGCATCCGAGGGCCGCTTTTTCTTCCTTCTGAAGGACGCCCTTTTAGGCAAAGGCGTGCCATGGGGCGTAGGCGCGCGATGACAAGGGGAGCGGGGCCCTGTTCCATTAAGGGGCGCGCAAAGCTCCACTTCAGAGTGTGCAGGCGAGAGCCTCTTGTGTTTGGCTTTTAATCCGAAACAAGCAAACATGGTTGTACAAGTCTCGTTTACTCCCTTGGCTGTTGCAAATACAACCACAATGACTTGAAAGAGCTCTGGTAACCACTAAAACTTCCAGTTCTTTTTACTCGTAGGAACCATTCGCTAATATGTCCCTCTAAGGAGTTAGGCAACCCATCACAATCTGGACATCGTGGCACAGTTTCCCTGACTCATGGATGTTATCTGTCCCTTTCTCTGCACAAGTCGCTCTGGAGATAAATATTCTCAAGAATATTTCCGGCGACCTTCAAGGAAGGAAGGGTGTCATCAGGGAACAGAAGAGAATAGCAAAAGGGTCAAGAAGGTTAAATGAGTTCTTGAAGGTTTAAAAGAACATTACCAAATACAAAGAATACGTAGATACTAAGATTGAAGATGAGGGCCATGGGTTCAGGTATAGGTGAAGGGATGGGGGAAGGAAGGGGAAGGGATGGAGCAGGTTAGGAAGTGACACGCAAGGGAAGCTTTTCAAGGCTCACTTCACACCGGTTCTTGAAGCGGCGGTGAAGCGGGTCCGTCCGGTTCATCCTCCATCCTTTTGAGTTGGCAATCCCGATCTGGCAAGAGACTCAGGGAGGTACCACACACTCACCTCCGGTCTCCACTTAAAATGTCCTACAATTCACCCTTTTTTTCTTTCCTTTCTTCTCTTTTCCTTTTTACTGTCGACTTCAAATCACTCGGCCATTTAGCACACCTGTCCTTGGGTTGCTTGAGAAGATTCGTTTCCTTCTCTTTAATTCGATAACCAAGAGTCAGTTGGATCTTGATCCATTTTAGATCTTTTCTTTATAATTTCTTCACATCATGACACTGAAATTCAGGATCACAAAAAAATATTCAACAAAAATAATAAATGTTATTAATCACACTTGAGATTAAAAAGAAATATTCAGAATTCTTATATCCAGTCTCAAAATGATAAAAATGCACTATAGACACATTCTAACAACCAACAAAGCAGACTATCTTAGCTTTAACAAGAATGACGTCAACTTGTCATCAATGATGGTATAACAATATTGCTTACATCTCGGAGACAAATGTAAATCACTACAAGAGTACAAATGAAAACACAAGTTTATCTTTGATTTGTAAATAACTTTCAGTGATGATAGCCATAATGCTATTAAAATCGACCGCCTGTAAAGTTCTGCCATTCTAAACAAATTGGATAATTGACCTCGACCGACCATCAGTCAAAGATAACAAAGATGATTCTTACGACGATCTGAGACTCGGCAGACTTTGTAATACCGTAACCAACATTAACCCAACAGAACCACAAATTGTAAGTCTGAAAGTTACTCATATAATCATGAAATGATCTCTCTCTCTCTCTCTCTCTCTCTCTCTCTCTCTCTCTCTCTCTCTCTCTCTCTCTCCAGTTGTCTGGGAGTAGAGACAGATAGAGGGGATGGGGCCTAAGGTGTCGGCGGGTTGGTGGGAGGGACTTAAACCTCGATACAGTCGATAAAGAGGAAGGCAGTGGATTTTATTTCAGGTTGAACTTGTTCCCATCCACAAGTTGAGGACGAGGGACCCAAGATTTTATTCTTAATTTAAAAAACCCTAAAAGGCAACATTGGTAATATTATAGCTGTTGATATTTGAGAAGAAACTCACGAGGGGAAGACCTGAGGAAATCAGTGTACATTCTATGAAAAAATGAAGACAAAATAGCCAGACCTTTTAAGTTCAGAAAAAAATTCTACAACTATTTACCTTTACAAAAATAATTATGGAAACGCACACACATACTGTAATATACTGTATATACATACACACACACACACACATATATATATATATATATATATATATATATATATATATATATATATATAATAACATATATAACACATAAAATACATTTACATAAATAACTATATATACAGTGTATATAAATAAAAGTGTGAAAGTTTATATTCTTAACATAAGCATTCTTCACAAACCTGTTCTGGTTGGAAAAGAAAGACATGACATCGATCGCTTACGAATTAATTTTTACAGCCACTTATTAAATAACAATGAAAGTTCATTGGCAGGGCGTTCATCCGCCTACGCAAACTGAGCCCTCTATCTTACACATAATCGTTTAATCCATTTATATTGAAGCCCTTCATTTCTGATCATTCTTTCGTAGACATACTTAGTATTGATCTCGTCCTTCCTAGTTATACACTCTCCTCGTCAAACAATTATCCTCCATTCTTTACCCATGACTAATCCAACTAAAAATTTATTAATTGATCATTCAACCAACATTAAACCATTTTATCACTAAGCATTTATCACCTTTCAAATCTTCTATTTCACATATATTACGTAAACACATCCTTATAACTAAAATTTTTCTTTCAATTGCTTTTAATATCGCCAATTCGCTTCCGTAGACGAAAAATGGGAGAGTTTCTTTCATATATATCAACTTTGGTTTCCAAGGCAACAAACAAATTCATTCTAATCTTCAGCAGACATCCTGTCATCTTCCAAGCTTCACTTATTTTCTGACTCTCCTTTTATTTCATCTTATCATCATCCAAAATATTTACTCCTAAATGTTTACACAAATCGATGGCTCTCCTTCCATCAACCATAGTGACACATACTTCTCCATCTTCTTATTTTCCACTTATCCTTATAGCCTTAAATCTTATTCATATCAACTCCAAGTGTCCTAGGAGTAACAAACTTGAATTATTATAGAGAGAAACTTGTCGATAAAAATCACATTAGTTTTATTTCGGTTCAATTCCCAAACCAAACATTCAACGGACACTCGGAAATAGAATTAGCAAGTTTCCTTTCACATATATTTTAAAACGTGTTATTTGAAAAAAAAAAAAAAAACTTACGTAAGAAAATGAAAAGCTATACAAAAAAAAAATTAATTTGGCAACTCAAAACAAAATTTAATATAAAAGGCAAGAAAGCTAAGGAACTCGAACTATATGGTATACACGTTAATAACTTAGAATTTCTAGGGAAGGATCAATGGAATAGATTTTTCAAACGGCGATGTCAGTGATTTTAATAGAACGGAGGTCGTAAAGATCATCAGTCTTCATGAATATCCGTGGCAAAAGAGAGACGATAGGCTGTTGCCTACCTCACCCACGCTCTCTCTCTCTCGGCCCCCTTCATCTATTTTCCACCCACAGCAGATCGATAAACTCCAGTTATCGATCTTGGGTTCATATTTAGAATGTGAAACAAACGTTCTATCCTATAAAACCACATCTCCTTTTGAGGAGAAATATTTTACACCGTGGGGTATACAATACACATCAGCCGCTGGTAAAATATCTCAAAAAGGAAAATACCAACTTTATAAATTATCCGAAGGATAAAAATCTGTGAACAAAAAATGAACATTATTCATACAGATGTTCCAAATTCATTACAATCCAGTCTATTTGACGACCGTTGCAAAGGAGACTCTAGATTAACACGCAACAGAGCAAATTCAGGAGAAGAGAGAAAAAGGAATGGTCGGAATTCATAATGATAAACCCCCATTCAATAAAAGAAACGTCACGTCTAGCACCAGACGATGAATCATGCAGTGCATGCAGGTAGCAAAAATGGAACCCTTAGAAGCGCACAGGCCCAAAGCTCTTCTCATTCAAGCAAGTTATACTGTGACTTGCACGAGCAAAATAAAATGATATCATATTGCTCATACAAGAAGGGAATTTTCCCCTTCACCAATCTATGTCTCTTTCTCAGCGATAGCTTTCTCCAGTTCCAGAGCCCTTCCTAATTACAGGGAGAAGATCCTCCTTAATTACAGAGGGAGGGAAACTGTCCTGCTTAAGACAACCGGAGAAAAAAAATAATTGAAACCTTTAATACATAAGATGGGAAAAAACAACATACAATTTAACCAAATAAAACTAAGGATATTGCAACAAAAACAAATCAACTTAAGCTTTGGCCAAGGAAAATGCGACAGATAAGGATGGTGAAATGTAGAGGGAAACCCCTTCCCATGACACTCCCGCACCACCACATCCAAAGGAACGGCAATTGTGCTCAGACTTTACTTAGATGACGGTAAGCACATGCTCCTTAATAGACTCCCAGGAGACTGCGATTCCTTTCCGACTGCCTCCCTCCCCTGTGGTCAATAAATGACGTGAGTCACCCCTCATAACCCCACCCTCCATCACAAGAAAAAAGGGAGGGAACATCTTGACAGCAGAATCATTCAGCTGATTTTTTTTCCAGCAATGACCTCTCCTTAGGCTTTTGAAACTGCTAATAATTACCAAGTGAAAATGGATGTGGTGGGTAAACTATGCCAAACTCATAAAAAAATTGTGAAACATTGCTTTTACTTTCAATATGTTATGTATTCCCATTTTCCTTGTCACATTTTAAATAATAATAATGATGACAATAATAATAATATTAATTGACAAATCAAGAAAATTATTGTGTACAGAAAGATGCCATAAAAATTGACATACATGGCAGCAGCTTTTTCTCTAAGTACTTCGACTATTATACTATTAAAGAAATCGACTATAAAGTTGAAAAAATCATCAGACATAAAATTGCCTAATTTCTTATTTAACAATTATCAGCTTCCTGCCTCGTCCAAAGTGGCGACTATAAAATAATGTCGAAACTGCTCTATCAATTTCTTCCGATGAAGTAATCAAGAGAAAGGCGAAGATTTCGAATCCAAAAACTAATCAAGAAGAAATGACGTCGATGACGAAGAGGCATAAAACACGGAGAAGGCAGACAGACAAACGAGAAACAGCAATGCGACAAAAAACTTCGAGCCTCCACCTAACAGGAGTTTAATAAGAAGAGCCAACATGGCCGGAGAGAGAGAGAGAGAGAGAGAGAGAGAGAGAGAGAGAGAGAGAGAGAGAGAGAGAGAGAGAGAAGGAGGTGGTTTTGGGGTTACTAATTTTAAGTTTTAAATTAATGAACATTTTTGTTCAGTTCTCAAAGCAAAGCAATCTAACGCGACTCGTTTATTTGATTTCAAAATAATTCGAGGAGGTCTGAAATTAAGAGAATCGATGGAGTCAAGATACTAAGTATTTTTTCGTTCTATATATTTAAAGCTTATGTATATAAAAGATATGACCAATTCACACCGGTGTCCAAAGTCTTACTCCAATGCACCTTTTCCTAAAAACTGCAGTTCGATGACGGTGACTGACATAATCTAGAGGAAGTATACGAAACTCAATCATGCGGGCAAGCAGTTCGTCATTGCATTCTCTATTTATCGATGTTAAAAAACATATCATGAAAACAACACTAGGCCATTCTTCGCGTGCGAATATTTTGGTGCAATATTGGCACCTCCTAACTCGGTATTACTCAATTTCTCTCTTTTTGTCTATCTGGCACTCTCACTTCCCATAAGTTGATTGATCAATGCTTAATGTGGGAGGGGCGAATCAAGGGGATGGGGATCTGCAAAGTGACATCACCACCCTCTCTAAATTGGGTGTGTGCGCCACTCGCAATCCTCCTATCTGTCACATCTTTCCTCAGTTACCAAGAAAGAACCTCTCTCTTGATAACCAGGCAATTTCATAAACAACACCGTCTGGGCGACTAGAATTTCCTAAGCCAAAACAAAATGAAACAACCAAAACAATACAAGAAATTGACGTCATACTTTCTGTTTAAATGAAATAACAAGCTGGCTGTATTTCCGTTTTGTCTGAAGAAAATAATTGTCAATTCCAACAATAATCCTACGAGAGAGGTGTTGCAATCCATCTTTATTTGTTCCTGTTATACAACTCTATTGTCGTTAGCGCTTGAAAAACCTCAGGTTATAATAAACATGAAACAATTATAAGTGTTCTTTCGTTATAGATGGTCTGGCCCCTGCGAAATATAAGCAATGGTAATTCTATGCCCTGAATATCTATTAACTAAAATAGTTACCAATTGTCTTCAAAGTCAAATGCGGTTACAACTTCAACACAATATTTAGAATAACAAAGGCAAACTAGACATTGCCTACGATTTTAGACATTCGCCAGATATTTGATGGCATCCTTCACAAAGCTCCTCTTAGAAACAATATCCAGGACAAAAATGACTGCCCTGTGACGACGCCAACATGGGAAGCACTACAAAGCGACCTATGCCCAATATGCCATGGGTACGGCCAATAGTGTGTCGTCACTACGTCTAAAAGCCTACTTATAACAGTCTATGTATCAGCCACGTCAGGAGTCATCATAAGTTGATCTTTATGACCTCATTAATGTGTGTACCTCGTATATAAGATGATTTGCGATGCACTACCGGTCACTTAATAAATCTGAAACTGATAAGTGAAGCCCGTTATATAAGAATGACTAAACGTGTTCATGCATACAGAGAGAGAGAGAGAGAGAGAGAGAGAGAGAGAGAGAGAGAGAGAGAGAGAGAGAGAGAGAGAGAGAGAGAGAGGGTGTTGTGTAAAATTAATGAAGCACTTTGAACCCAGTAAAAAATATGGAATAAATAGTCTCGCGCAAGTCAACAAGCAAACCTCATTCCGACTGATGCTCCAATCAGCAAACAAAGGAGCGCTTCAGCTAAGATTAAATGTATAAAATGCCATGAGCAATCGCCTGTGCTATCTTCGGCACTCCCATATATAAATATAAAAGGGCACTACTACCTCGCCAGACATTTGACATCTATATGACATAACAGATGCAACTTTCGTGCCAACTCTGGGAACCGTAATAAATTGGCATTAGTCATGCTGGTCCTGTTTCAAATATAAATAGGATCTAAATTAAATGGATGTGTTAAAACGGGATTTCTGACTGGTATACTTATCGTGGATAGTCCCGTTGAATAAGCTTTCCTATTAAGTGGTTATCTCTTATCTCAATCATGTTTTTGACATAAGTCACGGGGAGGAAAGATTTCATACATCTTCAGCAATTGCAAATGCTCATCATATAAAAAGACAATGTACTTAAAAGTAAAGCTCTCATTAACATTAAATATGTAGCTCAGGCGCCTACAGTTCAAGAACGCACTGTGAACCTGACATTTAATATTCTTGCCATAATTTTACACTTAATGTGGTGACGGGTATCCGGGACAAATAAGAAAAATAATCCTGTATGTTTACGAAGAGAGACCTGCTTACGCAGTTCCCCTTCTTCCTTAACTTACACACCATCTAACTCAGAGCCAAGGTAAACACATTTCCTGTATTTTCTTATGTTCCCTTTTCCCCAGAGAGGTGATAAATTCATCCACGCTTATTTTAAAGGGAGACAGCTCCGACTAGGATTAAGAGGTATTATTTATCTCTTGATGAATTCCAAAATAAACTGGCAGCTAATGCATTACCTATAAACACAAAAGATGGTCCCTCCGAATGGTTAAGATATCAAACGACAACGTTTTCCGTTTTAAATACTTTCACTACCAGATAACTCACTCACTCTCTCTCTCTCTCTCTCTCTCTCTCTCTCTCTCTCTCTCTCTCTCTCTCTCTCTCTCTCTCTCTCTCAACATCGCTTAAAAGACTGAACAAGAAAACGTATTCTTGTAATAATGTTTATAATATAGGTACTTTATCAAGTACCAAAACTGTGACTACCCAAACTAACACGAATGACTGAGAAAGAATACGTGAAATGGTTGTATTTAATATTGTGAAATTTAAAATGGCTAATTCTTAATTGTGGTTTCCAGATTCCGAATAAATTAGTGTCGCGACTAAATGAATAAAAAGGGGTTAACAGTTACCGTTACTCTTGATGATAAAATTACTTTTCACTACGTATGTAATGGGACTTCGTTCTCAATATCATTTCTGAAATACTTGACTCATATTAAACACAATGTTAGTGAAACAATGCAATTTGTCTAAAACCATAATTGGAGAGATATAGGTCAATTTTTTACAAAGATATTGAACGAATGATTGCAAAACAAGTTTAAAAATTTCATATTTTGCAACTTATAATTAATACAATTACTGCATCTGATGTTGCTTTAACAAGTAGGTTGTACTGAGATTTCATATTTTTAGATTTTCGTAACTTTTAACGAAACAGGAGGCAAAATTTCTTTTACAAATCGATTCGGGACCTGAAAATTAAATGAATATCATGTAGAATACACATCCAACCCATGTACATTGCAACTGCGATAAAATTCAAATGCATCAAAAGTATTCGAAAGAAAAATAAGAATGTGTTCTTAAACCACGATTTTTAACAGTAAGAGGACAAATCATAAGCTTAACATGTGTAAATCGACCTTTTCTGAGGCAACAGTAAGGGCAGGACAAATCATAAACTCAACATGTGTAAACCAACCTTTCATGAGGCTAAGAATAAACCGTATCCTATATAGGAAAAAAATAACGAAACATAAAAGACGAGAGAGGGAAAGAGACTCAGGGGGAAAAAAAAGCTAAATACTAGTTAACCGTCATACGATTATGACATAGGGATGGCAAGCTCGAGCACCACATGACTTCGAACTCCAAACCCTTTAAGAAGTAAGGTATAGAGGGTCGTTCCCGTCACGAGCCCCTCTTTTAACTAGTATGGTTAATACGTTACGTCAGACTTATTAACAGCCATTTGTTGCTTCATGTTAATGACCCTAATTGATTAACTGGATATTGAAAAGTAAAAGATATAAAACTACAATATCTACGAGAGAGAGAGAGAGAGAGAGAGAGAGAGAGAGAGAGAGGACGGCGATTACACTATCTTTTTATTTCCGTAGTCTTTACGGCAGCTTTCCACTTCCTGTCATACAATTGGGTTTTATCTCCGGCTTTTCCGCTCTCACAAAAAACAGCTCGTCAACTGGGTCTTACATTCTCCTAACGTAGACAAAATATGACTTAAAACTGCTTTGGAACAATGTTATTATTCTTGCATTTTGAAATATTGGTAGTTAATTCGGTTCACTAGTTATAATTCGTCGTGTTATCTCCAATCATTCAATAATAGTGAACATACGATATGAACCTTTTTATGTGTCTAACGTACATTGTCTCAAAAAGAAACTTACTACCTTTAAAAAGACGTATGCTTACAACCCTCAATAAATGAGTTATAATTTTGACACCTAACAATACAATAATATCCAACTTCGTGTTTCCTTCGTTAGACTTGTGAAACTTTAATGTGATGGCTGTCATGATATGGCAGGTGTAAACACCCTACGTGTGGTTATATTCATCTGTCCTTGCTGCATCTGTAACACGCCCTACAACAACTCTACACTAACCATGTTATCACTCCACGGCTGCCAGCAACCAAGACTATTCCTGGCAACTGGCTCAAATTTATCTCCAAACGCAACAACATCCTTTGCGTGATAAGAGACTCATAATTTGTTATTCCGTCGACTCTATGAAAAGTTTTACATCTTAAAATGCGGTAGGAGGATGTAATGGCAAAATAAAAATGCAATAGAATATTCGGGGCGCAATGCATTTATATCGTGTGCCAAAATCCTAGTTATCACGCTTGGCTCCAACAAGGAGAGAGAGAGAGAGAGAGAGAGAGAGAGAGAGAGAATTGTATGAAGACACTTACTTGTCAATGGATACGGATGACAGATTACGCATAGCGATAACAATATGAGATTAAACCAAAAAACATTTTAGTCATAATAATGTATACCAATTATCTAAATTTCTATATGAACACAGTAAAGGCATATTAAATAAAATAGACGTTTTGTAAGGTTATTTACTAGAGAAGGCCCTTATCATTAAGTATAAAATACCCACAAAGGCACAAAACAAAACAAAAGTAAAGCAAAACAATCTACCTTTCCCTTGGTTATCAGACAATCAACATACTCATAGGAGAAATTCCTAAGACAGTATAACCTATTCAGGATCCATCCATCTCGAGTAATAAATGGAAGAAAATCTTTTGTCTCTCTTATTCCCTTCTACGTCTGACGCAGGGCAGCATTAATATCTTTCTTCCCGGTCGCTTCCAGCAATTCACCAAAGGCAGAATAACTTCTTTCTCGACTAAATATGGCGAGGAGATATGAAGCCCTTTTTACATACCTTGGCCTCCAACGTTATTTCATCTTAATCAGACATATCTGAGCCACAATCTTCTCCCCTCAAATTCATGCTCATTACCAGACGTTCTTGCCAAAGGTCATTTGCAATTCCCGCCTATTTCATGTAACGCCCACATGATTTTATCGTCGTTTTTCAAAAGATGGGCGTGAATTACATGCAATCACGGACCGACTTATCATGATGTAATCCGACCTAGGCTTAGGAAGACAATTCAAAGAAGCATTACCGAATCCCACCTTAAAAAAAAAAAACGGACAACCAGTATTATCATTACGAGTATATTAGCATTTTTTTGTATGCATTCTTTGTTTATTGTCATTATAAAAAGAAATCCATCCCAAATCTGTTTAAATTTTGATGAACGAATAGATAAAAAGAAAGTGATTATTATATATTGGTGGAGACTGAAATCTACAATAGCACAAGAAAATCCCTTTCAAACAAAATGAACCAGTCTTGTCTAAAATAACAGTTTGTATACTCAATTTATTAAAAAAAAAAGCTGAAAAAAAATCACAGAAGAGACTAAAGAGAATAAATTTTACCCAAATTAGCCAAAAGGCTCCAGTTACTTGAAAGGAATTTGCAAATTATAAAAGGCCCTTTTCATCTTCTCACACAAGCCGCAAAATTAATCTCATTTTCCATCCATTTGTAAGAAAAAAAATGGAAAGGAATTCTGCAGCA
>NC_090764.1:41599448-41636948 GCF_036898095.1 Palaemon carinicauda
CGTAAAAACAGTATACATATATTCAAATCCATCATTTGTATCTTTACACATATATCTAGAGAAATACACAAACACACACACACACATATATATATATATATATATATTTATATATATATATATATATATATAGTGGTCTCGTTATTCTAATTTTATACATATTTTATTATCAATAATAGCCTCTTACTTATATCGATTTTCGTAGATATATTCACTACAAGAAGCTAATAACCGAAAAATAACCTTTTAACTATTTCATCTAGGACTAAAATCTGATCATATACTGTATATATATATATATATATATATACATACGCGTGTATAATTTGCTATATTGTATGTACATTTTACATATATATATCATATATATATTATGTATGCGTACACATACACACACATATACATATATATAATATATATATATATATATATATAGACAAAAGGACGTCCAATGAATGTCCTTTCATTACTAAACGTAACGGAAATCGCCCAGCAAGAACAAACTTTAATAACACCGCATTGACCTTTGGGCTCTGGACATTTAATAGAGAAAATCTAGCTCTCTTTATTACCAGGCAAGTTATAGGTTGCAAATTTTATATATATATATATATATATATATATAAAATTTCCTGTATATATATATGTGTGTGTGTATATACATATCTATATATATATATAAATATACATATATGGGTGTGTAAATATATAGATACATACATACATATATTGTACACATACACACACACACACACATATATATATATATATGTGTGTGTGTGTGTCTGTGTGAGTGTGCGTGTATTGTATATACATTTTACATATATATCATATATATAAATATATTATGTATACGTATACATACACACATATATATATATATATATATATTATATATATATATTGACAAAAGGACGTCCAATGAATGTCCTTTCATTACTAAACGTAACGGAAATCGACCAGCAAAAACAAACTTTAATAATACCGCATTGACCTTTGGGCTCTGGACATTTAATAGAGAAAATCTAGCCTTTTTTTATTTCCAAGCAAGTCACTTGCTGCAAACTTCTATCAACCTGGGGGGAGTCCATTTACTTCAGCTGAAGACAAACTTCACGCAATCCTGACCCTCACTAATATGGCTATCAATTAAATCTGTATTTGGTTCTCAAAAGCCTCTAAAATGGAAGTGAAATAAAAAGTAGTGATACTAATTGCATGAGCGCCCATAACCAAAGTCTATATTGGAAAGGTGAAAAGTAGAGTTGGAAATTGGACAAGGGAGAGGGAGAACGAGAGAGAAGAAAAGGAAGAGGAGGGAAGACATATCATCGGATAAGAGATAATTGCACACAGGAAGTCCTAAGACGGTTCTAACTACTTAACGAGGGGACCCTTAAGGAGTTTGCAGGTGAGGCCAGGATGTACATTGCAAACTGAAGGAAACCAGAGAGAGAGAGAGAGAGAGAGAGAGAGAGAGATTTCAGAATTTTAAACCAATTCACCGAATAAGATTTAATTTGCTTTTCAAGTTATGCCAAGAACACACAAGATGTTAACCACACCACGTAAAACATTTTAAATGAAAAAAAAAACGAAAATAATAATGCAACAATTTCATTAGTCTATTTAAGAGAGAGAAAAAACATCTTATTCATGATTAAGCAGATTAAGTGTTATAATTTTCTCACGCACAAAAGTCAAGCTGCTGGTAATTTTTCTATGACAGTACTTTCATCCAGTGCAGTCACCATTTCAAAACATAAAACAGTTCTTACAATTAATAAAATCACATTTGTTTCTTATTTTCAAATGACTTCATTTCACATGTAAAACACAAAAACTTTGATTGACACACAATAACGCAACGTATTTCAAATACTTCAGGTACATTTAATATCAGTTCTGTTTCGTAAGTGATGTGTTCATAATTATTTATTAATTTGATAACCACTCGGATAATTTTCTCTTTCACAAAGTTACCAAAACACAAGCGACGTGCGACTTGTCGGGATCATGCCCGTCTCTGCGACCATCATCAGCGTCATCCCTCTCCGAGACTCCGACCCGCGGACCTCGCTGCCGGTAACAGGAACACCAATCGTACCGTATTTTGGGGCATATAACTTTCCCTCGAAAAACTACGATATTCTGGTGACAATTTAATCTGTAATATTACTATAAACATTATAAATGCCTTGAAATGATGTAATAAATTCTGACTAACAGATAACAATTAAATTTATTATTTTCATTCATCTTTCTTTCCGAGTATCTTCAATGCATAATCAAATTACCTTATCATTAGACAATAAATGAATATTCCCATAATATAACAGCTATTCTAAATCCTGATTAGGAAGTATGGTAGAATAACATATAATATGCCTAAGGTACGAAACAAATAAGGTAAAAGCTTCGTCCTCCGTAGTAAAGACGGGACCCGACCGTGCGTCTGGCAAGGCTGTCTTGACCCCATAACAGAGGGCAGACCTCACCGGTGGAGAGACCTCAACGCAAAGCTTTTTGCTTCTCATTCAAATTTCATTGATGATAATTCTACGTCACTCTTGAAAGTTTATTTACGCTATTAAAGTAGGAAACAAAAAAGATTTTCATTGAAAATTACCAATAAAATTCTATCTCGCTGACTTTCATGATAGTTCATTGTACCTGTCCAACTCTTGAAAGTTTACTAAGCTGTAAAAGTAGGAATGCGAAATTATTTTCCTTGGTAAATAAATAATCATACTTTGCTTAGCTGACTTTTATGATTTTCATCATACCTGTCCAAACAATAATTCAGTTTTAGAATATTACAATAAAAAGATTGAAGAAACCAGTTTTATTCTAACAAATAATTAATATATATATATAAATATATATATATATATATATATATACATATAGATATATATATACATATAGATATATATATATATATATATATACATATAAAGAGAGAGAGAGAGAGAGAGAGAGAGAGAGAGAGAGAGAGAGTATACTTTCTCATCGTCTGGGACGCCCACCGGACGAACAACCCCCCAATGAATCCCCACCACATAAATTCCCAGGGGCGAAACTATCGGACGGCAGCATCAACCTTATTAGCAAGGGCTACTTCCTCTACCATAAACGATCGGCACTATAAACCATAGCAGCATTAAGGATAAAACGCACCTGTTCCAACTGTCGTTGTCTGGGCTGTTATAAAGGACATTAAAACGCCCTTTTCCTCTCTTTCATACGAAGGTGCAAGAGGCGTTGAAAGTTATTGGCGATGAAGATGATTTCCTCACAGTCTTTGCTTGTCTTCCAATCCCGCTAGAACTAATTAAGGGTGTCTGGGTGCGAACCACGGACATTACATTTGAGAGGTCAATCTTCTACCACAGACCCAATCCAGAATCATTTCATATAAATTCGACAATTTTTTCCTATTTGATGGACGACAACGAGTGTATCAACCTTCTAATTTCCACCTGACTGCGGCCCACTGTTGTTGAAAGTTTAGGTAATTAGAAGTCCTTAGACATTTCAGGAAATATGTATAAAGTGTTTCTCTTCCACTGGATAATCGCTGGACTTTCGCTGGTATAGCAACAAGATATTAAAAATCAGTGCAACACATGCATATACACAGATATATATATATATATATATATATTTACACACACACACACACACACACACACACATATATATATATATATATATACACATACATACATACATACACACACACGTATACTAGGAATGCAAACGAAAACTGAAATTACAGCTTTCTAAACTATATTCATTAAGAATATCAAGCTTTTGGGTAATCATAATCCCATCATGTAGCTACAAACAATAAATAAATAAATGAATATACATTGTCAGATACGTTTAAAAAAACAAACCTAACAGTTTATTAATGAAAATATACGACAACAGTGAAACTATAAGAATTAAAATAAACTTTAGGTTAAAAAGACTAACATGGGATGTAAAATGCATACATGTCCACTATGAATTGAAGTTTTCATAAAGCATCAAACCATATTACATCACATAACGTGCACGAAACTTACTGAGTAAAGTTAAGTAATAACTTTACTTTTACGAAGTAAGTTTCATGCTAGTGCTGGGATTTTTTGGGTGTTTTTGTGCTTCATGAAAACATGTCTTTAAGGGACTATATATATATATATATGTGTGTGTGTGTGCGTATATATATATATATACTGTATATATGTGTATATATATATATATATATATGTGTGTATATATATATATATATATATAGTTAAAAATTTGCTGTAATAACAGTACTAATCTTTGATTAAATGTTGCCAGGTATTTAACACGAATATATTGACGTAAAGGAGTGATATTACGGTAACCAACCCGTGAAAGATAATTACAAAGTAGGGAAAAATTAGGTCGCCTATATCTTACTAAAATACGGCTGACAAAAGTATACTTTCACGGAGAATTTCCGATTAAAATTACGGGTTTTTAAGTGTACAATACCGTATATATTTGATTACGTAAAATAATCCACCAAGATAGTTTATTAACACTGAAAAAAGAATTACGTATTCACACTGATTAATGAAAGATCGATCTTGTCAAAAGAAACAAAAAATGTGTAAGCAAGAGAAAAAGAAGTAAACCACGAAAAGGCAAGACATGAATTGCGAAAGGACGCTGGCAAACCGGGTGACAAGAACAGAAGCCAACAGACAAGCACACCTTATTACTAACCACCTCAATCTAGTGCCGAAAGTGAAAGTGTATACTGGAGATGCAAATTACAATACACATCTTCAGAATATCCTATGCATTATATCAAAACATGTAATCTTTTTATATGGAATGAATATTTTTTTCCAAGTCAATGCTGTGTGGATTGATTTGCTTGTAAAAAAGTACAACAAGTTGACTGTAAATTATCAATAATTTACAGTCTATCAATAACTATATTTTAGAGAAAATAAAAAAAAAGAATTCCCGAATGTAATTCTTATAAGTTCTAATGCTCAAATTTAAGTAATCTTAAATCGATAATTAATGGTAAACTAAAGATTTCCTTACTGAAAAATATATCGATTGAAGAGATCTAATGTGACATATTAACAAAGATATTCAAATCAAATGGAAGTGAAACAAACATGCATATCACTAGGCTATAAACTTTCCATCAATATTTAATAAGAAATGTATTCTTCCCTTAATAAAACAAGGCAATGGTTTCCCTACTCGAATACAACGAGATAAAGATGACCAACAACCTAACAATCAAACTACGTGACCTGGTCCTACAATGAAAGTTCAATAGGGTCAAATGATAAAAGTTGAAAAAATAAATTCAACATGATAACAGAACTATCATGTTCTGAATCTAAACACAACAAAACCCATCGCGATATTAGACACACACAAACACGAGTTACACAGAGCCCCGTACACAAGAACCCCTGACATTGTATTGATTCGCAAATTGTGGTGGGAATAAGAAGCGTGGGAGCTGGAAACAGACTATCTGAAAGCAAATAATTTCCGTGGTTTACCCATAAGGAATAGAATAGATTAAGGCGAAGTAATGGGCCACTTTAATATTTTCTCCAAAATAATGAAGAGCAAATGTCTGGTTATATATATATATATATATATATATTATGTATCTATTTTCAGTCACGCTTAGCAGCATGCCAAATGCATAACTAATCGGTCTCTCCCTCAGAGGGAGTATCCATAACCTGGCAAGAGAAGGGTGTTTGTGTGTGTGCATATCCAAATATTTAGCCGTCAGTTTTGACGGGTCGCGTACAATAATAATAATAATAATAATAATAATAATAATAATAATAACCACAAGAATGAAAGAAACGTTGAATGATATGATGATTCCTGGTTAGCCTAGAGAAATAATCATCCAATTGATGATTTTCTGCCACCTTTTTGAATAACACAGGATGTTTTGAACATATATGAAGTCTGTAAATCGTTGCTGATATAATGATTGACTTCATGTCATGAAAGGCGTCGTTCTCTTGTAAAATCGTTATGTATTCGTAAATCGGTGAAGAAAAATCAGCTAAGGTTTAAAGTGTGTCGTGCCACGCAGAAAAGTAAAGTTTCATTCAAATATAATATAATGTAATGGTTAGTGCTATAAGAGACGGTGATTAATTCCAAACTTTCTTATTAGTACTTATACCTAATAGACACATTAGAGTTATTAATTTTGTTGAGAGAGAGAGAGAGAGAGAGAGAGAGAGAGAGAGAGAGAGAGAGTTGAATTACCAGATGTTCAAAGAATTACATTGCAGCATCAACACAAACACCAATCTTATATAATATTTATTGGGTCACCTGCCTTCAAAACGTCAGATTACACAAGAAATATTTTAAACCAAATAAAGAAAAGTGGCAATTTCACTCCCGACTTGATTAAGAGGTCGTGGAAAATTGTAAATTTCTCCACCAAAACATCATTTTTAAGACCGAGTGGTGAAATATACACCCTAAGCTAAACAACTCTCGAAAAACCACATCGTTAGGCAGTTAATCATTTTCGTCGGTTTTAAGCTGCTCCATTCATTACTTCACTCAGCGATAAATGCATTGTTCATAGTGAATGACACTCGAGTGTGCCACGAGGAATGAGTGTATAACGATCACTGGGAATGAAGTCATTATCGACCGGTGAAATGACGAAGATGAAGAGCAAAAACAAAGTGAGAGATAAGTGTAAGGGGAAGTGAGAACGATGGAAATGATGACGGATGGATATATAAAAAGGAGGGGAAGAAAGGACCTTCCTGGAGGAAATGATGGAAATCAGCAACAGCAGCTAATAATGACATCAGTGGAAGGAAAAAAGGAAAAGAGGAAAACAAATACAAATTTCAAACAAACTATTTAAAGTAAAAGATAATACAGAATAACATGATGAAACGGCAACGAAGACATGATCAGATAGCGGAGACGAATGAAAGAAGGAAGGGGGATAATTGAAATACCGGAGAAAACGGGGTAAAAAGAAGATGAGTGAATAGGATGAGGTGTTAGAGAATGGTTAGCGTTAGAGGGCTGAATGAGCCAAGGTGGTGACGAAGAAACAACCCTTAACAAGAGGCGTCATAGGTGGGGGGAAGAGAAAGCCACACCATAAGAGTGAATAAATTAAAATGTCTCCTCGGAAAACAGGAAGACGACTTCAACATGCCTTATCAACCCTTTCCTCGCAAGCGAGAGAGAGAGAGAGAGAGAGAGGAGAGAGAGAGAGAGAGAGAAATAAATATAATGAATACAGGTTTCTCTATTTATATGAAGATATACACAAATATTTTGAAGGGTTATAATTATTCATTACGAATCATTTTCCTTAGAATCATACTGGATTGGTTCTTATCTAAATATAGCATTTTCTAACATAAGAATACAAAGTAAAATCAGAAACAGAATCTTAACTAAACCCAAATCATCTCAAAAGCTATGATTTCATCTTTGTCTGAAATAATCAACACTCCCAGGACATATACGGATTATCTTTTTTTATATAATTCTGTACATGCCGTTTATGCCAGCACGACTTCCGGTGACAGGTGCAGTATATGAGAGAGAGAGAGAGAGAGAGAGAGAGAGAGAGAGAGAGAGAGAGAGAGAGAGAGAGAGAGAGAGGGGTATATATACATCAAATGTGTAAAATTCATCCTAGTTTGACAGGAATGACGCAGGTACAGCATTGGATATAAAAGGGTTCTAGTTTCCGCTTGGCACGATGCCTTTCTTGGCACTTTGGCAAAAGGAATGAGGAAACGAAGACGCAACGATAAACAAATAGGGGAGAAGGACAGCAGGAAATTACAGAAACGAAAAGATCAACAATGAAGAACAAATTTGATAGGCATTGATGATGAATAAAGGAAGACTAGTAAACGCAGAGACAGTGAGAAAAACATTATGGATACAATTGCAACAGTAAATATGTGACATTAGAATCCTTCTAAATAGGAAAGGTATCATCATACATGATCTCTATAAATTCACAAGTACTATTTCAAGATTATTATTATTAAAAGGTAATAAAATAACCAGCCCAATAAATCATGCTCGCCTATTACAGAGCTGGCCCTATCAAATACGAGAGGTAAACATATATTAAAGCTAATAATAAAATATAAAGAATATATGCATAAAATATAGAATAAAAATAAATTTTTATATAAGCTAATAAGAATATGAAATAAATATGTATAAAATATGATAAAAAAAATTAGAAAATATCAAATCCCTTTACCTCAAACATACGAATGAAATAACGAATAAAAGATTTCTGAAACAACCAACTGTAGAAACTTAACTAACGCTAATTCTAGTTAAGTGTTCGCAGATGGGACTCTGAGGCAACCTGACCTTATAGCTCTGATGGCAACTACACTTTTGTTTAGTTAAGATGGGCATTTTGCTCACTTAATTCCTCAAGTGTGAACTAAGTGGTTTAGAACTACTTATATTACTTGTGTTCAGCCCTTTACCACTGTATGCATACAAGGGCACATTGTGTATATGTATGTATACGTGTATGGATGTGTATATATAATGTATTTATACACACGTATATATTACATAAATATATACATATAAATCTATAATACATATATATATAATATATATATATATATATATATATATATATATATATATATATATATATACTGTATATATATACTGTATATATATATATATATATATATATATATATATACAGTATATATATATACACTAGTGTACGCGAAACGTCAAAAATTAAGGCTAAATATTTAGACAGATATGCCCACACTCACATTCACCCCTTTCTGCTCCTTCCCCTTTTTCTAACTACAACCCCTCTCACCAGAATAGGACTACTCCCTCTCTCCCCTACCCAAGTGAGACTAGTAGTTTTATATGTATATATATATATATATATATATATATATATTTAGCCAGACACTTGTTCTTTATTATATAGAGGGGAGATATGGGTCTAGTAGTCCAATTTTGGCACATAGCTGAATGTTACAGTGCTTAGCTCACGTTTGGTAAGAAGTGAATTCCTCCTACCTACCACCCACCAGTGCATACCCAGTAATAAATGGGTACCAACATCTGTTGGAGTAAAGAAAAAGAGCGTCGGGCTGGTAATATACTATCTGAGTCAGTAAGCTGAGATGCTAAAACTATGCTTTCAACGAACACTGAAGTGTATGATAAACACACACACACACACACACACACACACATATATATATATATATATATACATACATACATACATGTATGTATGTATGTATGTATACATAGTATATATTTTTCGTTTTCTTTTCACAATATTCCTTTTGCCCGTCAAGGAGGTGGCTTCAAGACTTTTTTAGCCATCCGGATTATAGTTATGCTTTTAGGATAAGATGACTAAGCTCACACTGTGTTCAGCGTGTATATATATATATATATATATATAGTGCTTACGACTGCATGCTGATCAAGATATAGGTATAACATACAGCTACTATAATGCAAGATATTCTAACAATGAAGCTGAGAATAACGAAAAAGCAAAACGAAGAAGAATTGAGCAATATGTGTAAGGGAATGGCAAAGAGCGGAAGTGAGAGGCATACGATTCGCTTATAAAGAAGAGAAAGTTAGCGAACACAAAAATAACTTTTATATATAAAAGAGATTAAGGAGATATTGAAAATAAGTTTCATTATGTTGTAAGTTAAGAAAATTTTCTGGACTCAAAATATCTACATGTTCTTCAGTGAACACAAGAGTGTAAAGCATAGTTGAACGGTGATTATAATCTTATATCAAAGAAATAAAATCAAACAAAAAGTAAAGATTGCGAAAACATAATAATTGATGGGGTAAAGTAATGACGATGGAACAGGCAAAAGAGAAAACCAAGTCTGACATCATAGGGAAAATACAAAAATAGGAAAGAGAAAATCTGGTTCTTCAGGGGAATTTCCAATTGGTCAGAAAATACCAAGAATTACGAAAACGAACCGTATCGTAAAATTAAATACATGTTTCTGAGAGCGTGTTAGGGAAAAACTCTTAAAAGTTATATTCCAATTAAGATTACTGAATTACTGGAACGCAGATCTCTGCCTAAAATCTGGAGTTAAGTAACAAGGAAAAAAGAAGAAATTGCCTTTATCCAGTCAAACAAGATAATAAAATTTCGTTTACTTTTCCTTAACGCGAAAGTAATGAGAACTGTTACCAATCATTGCTTTCTTTCTGCTTTTATCTCTGCAGGATTTGGTACACGTCTCAGTCGTTACATAATTTGGTTTCAAGTAAACAAGAAGATTTCTCAGTAAAGGACAGTAACATTTACACAATACGTGCATGAGAAGGGCAACTGTAAAAAATGTTGCGGTTATTAGATTGTTTTTATAATTGAACTAATAAATATAGGTAGTTATGGAAAACATATGTCGGTTTTCTTAACCCAAAAAACACATGATATTTGCATTATCAGTTAAAATAATCTTTCTAATAATGATGATTAATGTAATGACTTTTCATGAAAATTTTAAGAAGTTATCTACCTTTTGTTGAAAAAAATCTATAATATATAAAAATAAGAAAAAGAAAAATATAGATATACAAGGTGAATAAATTGCTAAATCATGATTGAAAATAAAAAGTACCAAACATACGAAAACATAAACAACATCGGTAAAAAAAAAAAAGATAATTATAACAATAACACTTTAGACTGTGAGAACAAAATATACCAAAATTCTATTTCCAAGACTAAACCTAACCTGAGTCCCAACACCGGAAATTTCAGCGCAATTGAGATATTATGTTTATATTTTCTACTCAAATGCCCAAGATACGTATATATGAATTCTTTTGACGAGGGGACGACGAAGAAGTACCTGAAGTAGCAGTGAATTAGGACTTCGTGGGCACGTCACTGCACCCAGTGTCAAATGACACTTACAAGTTGCACTCGTGCAGAAAACATTTTTAGGACCAGACAGGGAATTCTCCACATTTATGTAAGGATATTTTTCTTTCCGAATAAAGATGATAAAACTGCAAGAGAGAGAGAGAGAGAGAGAGAGAGAGAGAGAGAGAGAGAGATAAAGTCTATGAACTCCGTATTTGTTTTAGAGCTTTCCAGGACATGAACCAAAGACCCAAGTAGTTGATGACTTGCAGTTCTAATTTGTTATCCTCCTAAACTGGAATTCTCTTTATCTCTAAATTTGCTTACAAACTATCACTATACTACTACCTTTAAACAATCACTTAAATTTTACTTTTCATCTTTCACTCTCACCTTGAAAACATCCAAAAGTACATTCTATAGGGTGGAGAATTGCAAGAGCCTGTGCTTAGCCAGAAGGGCCATGCAATCTACAACAACAACCAGAAGCACACTGAAGTAAAAGTTGCTCCCCTATTCTAGATATTTAAGGCTGCTGCAACTGAAAATGTCTCAAATACCTCCAGTAGAATTGAACTGGAAATTTATTAACGCAAACACACAGAGAGAGAGAGAGAGAGAGAGAGAGAGAGAGAGAGAGAGAGAGAGAGTTGAGCGAGGTTCATAATCTTTCAGAGCGAGTTTAGTAGAGCTACTAATCTTTCATTTTATATAAAAAAAATCTAATGACTCATATGAATTCCTCGAATTGGATACGCTGGAATTGGTGAGTACACTGATTGCAGAAGTAAAGAGCGGGGGACCAGTTCCCAAGGATTCTGAAGTATCGTATAACAGTTCCAGAAAACTTGCGCTACCACTCCTGGATAAACGAGTTACGGCTTCTTTAAAATAAGGTTGGTGTTTCTTAAGGCGTTAAATGACACCATATATAGAATTTTTTCTTACAGCTAGGTAAACGGTTGGCTTATTAAAATAACATTATCTATTAATTCTCATATCAAGGCGTGAATGATTAAATGAACAAAATAAAATCCTTTTAACGGAAATGTTAACTGTTGTATTAAAGTAGAGGTGTACAGTACACAACTTCATACAAGAGGTCATGATATGATATTTCATAATCAGAAGTGGAACTTCATCTCTGAATACCAAGGCATAAATTAATTGTATACCTAAGAAATGAAAAATTAAGGAAAATCACAGATGCGCCAGAGAAAAGAAAACCCTGGTGTCATTTAAAACTCTCTCTCTCTCTCTCTCTCTCTCTCTCTCTCTCTCTATATATATATATATATATATATATATGATTATTAATACAATATCGTTCTATAAAAATAAATTTCTGCCACATTCAGCTCGAACCCAAGTTCTAACTGCATTTCAGGATTTATCTAGCGAGATCACTCACTTAAATACCAGCGAGTTTTACGAAACTTCCCGATCTAATATCTAATTTTTTTTTACTTTTATTAAGAAAATATACAGTTTACAAGTTCATTCGATGAGGATGGCAGGTTCATCCTTGCCAAGATCCTTGGACATGAAGACGTACAATGCGAGTGGAATTTTTAAATTTATATCAAAAGCAGGTCTTCTTAATGTTATTTAATCTTTATAACATATTTACTTTTCTGGATTTAATTGAATATTATTTTAATCTTTATCTATAATAAAGGATATCGGCGTCAATGACCTTCGATGTCATGATGCCAGAGAACTTCAAATCATTCATGCATTACAACCAATGAGTCAATTTATGAAGAAAATACATACAATATCGTGTTCATCTGAAATAAATCGGTATCGAACCCTAGTCTCTTTAAATGAAAGGCAATGTAGCTATCAATCATGCAACCAGAAACCCTGTAATAAATGGGTCGGAAGTTGGGTAAAACTCGCAAGCATGTAAGAGAGTGGTCTCACAAGGTAGATCATGAAGTGCACTTAGCACTCAAGTTTCGACTACGTTGCCATTCATTATTCATTTAAAGAGACTAGGGTTTGATCTTATTATAAAGAAGAAATCTATATAGATACATACATTATATATATATATATATATATATATATATAATATATATATATATATTTACATACAATTTTGCATATGAAACCTGCAGAAATCTATCGAGGAAGTCCTTTGCAACAACTCTCTGCAACTTCTTCCGCCAGACGGCACCATGCCAACAAGTTTAAACTATCCAATTATCGATTTTACCATCATCACGCTAATAACAAGAAGCTAGAAATGAATATCGGCAAAAGTGTTTTTTTTTCCCTCTACCTAAATGGTAATTATAAATAACAAACTAATTCAATAACAGAAATGAACCGATTACGTAATAAATAATACAGGGACCAACACAAGTCTACAAAAATAAACTTATATCAACTACTTTATAGCTATAAAATTCATCGATGACATTCAAATACGAAATCACAGGTCGTGTATGTTGAAAAACATTTGAAACAATATTAACTATTTATAACAACGCAACCCAGCAACCCCCACACCCCAAAATAAGGTGATAGTAATAGTAATCAGAGAAGTAAAATAATAGGTCGTTAATGACGCAACAATGCCAGTAATGACAAAAGCGAGTCGTTAGAAAAGCTGAGGATTGATCGCATATTATAAGAGCCTTGATTTCTTTTTAATTATAAGGTAAATCACGCAACAGACAGATTTAATAGTTAATCTTCTATATATATATATATATATATATATGTATATATATATATATGTATATATATATATATATATATGTATATATATATATAAAATAACCAGGTAATAAATGTATGAACAGAGCTTGACTAAAAAACTCGACAATAAAATTTGGTTTAAATAACGTTAATGGAACACCTTTCTCTTATTAGCCAATCGCCAATTTCAGTACCTCAATAAAAAAATCCTTCTCTACACTTTTCCTTTCGTCGACTTATCACGACCTTTCATTTTGGAAAGTTTGAACAGGAAATTTTCTCTATCCGCTATCATGCAGTTCCACTCTATCAACCATAATTTCTTTCCTATAACGAACGGCTGAACACTAACATTATGATTGGGTTAAGATTTTCCCCGATACAATAAGAGCGTGAAAAAGATGATAACATATCCTGATAGACAAAATTCTGATAACCATTTTCTCATAAGCATTTCTATTGGAGGGAAATAAATACGGGCCTGCTACATTTTCATTCTAAAATATACTTACTTCATATGATGGAGAGAAAAATTCTCTATCAGTGGAATAATCAAATGCCACCTTACCTGCAAAGAAAGAGAAGACAAATGTAAGAATAATTTTGGAGCTGTAAAAATATTTTGATTAAATATAAAATATAATTCTGAAATTGTTAATAGGGCAAGAATTTCTTTTAAATAATAAAGATTTTCTAATTTACTAGAAATTATGGAAAACAAACGTAGTTATATAAACTGCAAAGAACAACTATGTAAACAACAACAAATTAAGGATATTCACTCAGATATAGTTTAAATATAATGTCTATTTTTGTTATAAACACAGTAATAACTAAAATTCTTGGAATTTCGATCACTGACACCTTTTAATCAGTTTTTAAATAGTTATATTACTGATGTCTTCCAATGGCATAAATAATATCTTCATTCAGTATTGGTCTTATGGATGACTTTTATGCGGGAATTTTTCCTAAGATATCCTAATGGAAGAAAGAAAAAAAAAATTCTGTCTTCATGCGCATAGATGCACCATTACATTGTTCGTTTTACTTAATCTTTGTTACATCTTCCATTATATGAATGCTTCTTAGTATTAAAAAGGTCAATTTATATTCCATCAAAAAAATCCCTTCCTTCACTATCATTTCTAAGAAGTTTTGCATTTATCTTCCCCTTCTACAATACTGTAAGTAACCGATTCTTTTAGTGTGTATACATAGACTCTCCTTGAAGCCTTATCTTGAAGGCGTTCCGGGTCAGCGTGTATACCAAGGAATCCGCAACCCTTCACGAAAGCTGTGCGTCAAGGAAACAGTCTTCTCTCCAGAGGTTATTGAACTCCACGCCAGGATGAATAGACTGCAAAGCTGTCGTTGGAAACCGCTGTCGTCTACGACCTGAGAGAAAGCCCCTTGCCTGTCTCCTCGGGTGGAGGGACGAACGTGCTTGGGGAATTAGCTGCAGATAGGGTAGGGGGCATGTTGGATAACGAGAGAGAGAGAGAGAGAGAGAGAGAGAGAGAGAGAGAGAGAGAGAGGTCATGGAACTGGATGAAACAAAGTACCATGCATAACAAAGAAGAACCAGAGGGGACGGATAAAACGGTAATCTAAAGCTATAGAATTATCATTAACTACTGCTTTGGCCACAAAAATTACCTTCGATGAATCTAAGTTGTAGAATTCATTTAATGATAAATATCAAAGAGGTTGGAAGAAAAACGTAGTCCTGTGTTATTGCATTATTATTTGAGAGAGAGAGAGAGAGAGAGAGAGAGAGAGAGAGAGAGAGAGAGAAAGAGAGAGAGAGAGAGAGAATGAATCGTGTTCTTAATAACCATAACAATAAATCAAGGTCAGGATAAATAAGACCATTATAGTAATTCACATGCAAGGAGAAGACTCTTCGAAAAAAATACTAAATATTTCCTTCGTAGATTACCTTTTCTTTTGCAACATGACCCTTCTTTCACCTCCCATTTCCTACCCAACAACAGGACCAATCCTTGTCTGATTGATTACTGAGGAGAAGGTTGCCAATACATAGATGAGGGGATTGATGACAGAAAGGAAGGGGGAAGGATTTATTCACATAAATTAACCTTAGGAGTTGCAAGGTTCAAGCATGCATAGCTTGCTTGTTTACAAGAGACATCTTCCCCATTCATGAATGGCGTGCACGTCACAATAACCCCAAGTTTAGAATGACAAAAGTACTGCAGCCCAACCCTCACAACCTCTAATCCTATACCATCACCGGACAGACCTTCGTATCTCGATTTTTCTTTAATTCTGTTTGTGAGTGTGTTTGTGTGTTCGTCTATTCGCGTGTCTGGGAAATTAGACTATTAAGCATACGCTGACAACCTGAGTAAATTTGTATTTTAATCCACAAGATGTGACAATTCGCGATATGGACAATGCAATGAACTTTAATAAAACATAACATATGAACAAGAGGTAAAATAATCATAAAAATTAAGGGATAAAACTGCTAACAACAAACGAACACGAGGAGTTTTTTTTCAAAAATATGAATAAAAGGGTAATTAAAGTGTTAGTAATGCAACACACGACTATCGGAGAAAAAACAGCAACCAAAGGTCAGAGATTTAAAACTGGGAGGACATCACATTAACCAAATATTACAGTTTCTTTGATAAATTACATTCTCTAAGAAAAAAATAAAACAAAATAATAAAAAGTATCATAAAGCAGGGTGAAACAAGAAAAATATATGCTTGAGGATATTAAAATAATATAAAAGGAGAATAGAAACAAATGCATGAATGTTGAAAGAGATTTAAGAGCAACGGAATCCTGTCCTTGGTTTCCTCGCCTTCGGGGTTTCCTCCGGCACAGAAAGTTCTCTGTCAAGCTTCTTATCAGAGGCCGGATGATATTTGCATGCGACCGTGATGTTACGGAGAAGATAGCAATTTCTGAAACAGCGTTGTCGCCTAGGTTCTAAAAATATAACCAGTTTATGTCTTTTTTCAGAACCGGTTTCGTGATGAAACAAAACACGAACAGTTACTTGCAGTAACGCTGTACATAATTCTTAAGCCCCCCTGACACTTGCACGCATTCGTGGCACGCACTGGCACGCATTGATGCGCGAACTCGCGTGAACGAGCCGTGAAAATGTCGTGAACAGTGCGGAAACTCGCGTGCCAGAGCGTACCAATGCGTGCCATGCGGGCCCAAAACTTTGAAATGTTTAAAGTTTGTGGCACGCATTGGCACGCACTAAATGGCCGTGAACGATGCGCCAACTGGAGTGAACTGGAGTGAACAGTGAGGGAACTGGCGTGAACTGGAGTGAACTGGAGTGAACGATGCGGGAAGTGGCGTGAACTTTATAATGAAGAGAAACAAAAAGGAAACGAAAATATTAATGAAAAGGAAAGAAAAATAAACCTAGTAAATTTTTATATTTGCTGTTTTAATGTGAAAAAAAAATGATATCTTATTTCAAACTATTTCTATAACTTTATAATGAAGAGAAACAAAAAGGAAACGAAAAAATTAATGAAAAGGAAAGAAAAATAAACCTAATAAATTTTTATATTTGCTGTTTTAATGTGAAACAAAATTATATCTTAAAAATTCAAACTATTTCTATAACTTTATAATGAAGAGAAACAAAAAGGAAACGAAAAAATTAATGAAAAGGAAAGAAAAATAAGCCTAATAAATTTTCATATTTGCTGTTTTAATGTGAAACAAAATTATATCTTAAAAATTCAAACTATTTCTATAACTTTATAATGAAGAGAAACAAAAAGGAAACGAAAAAATTAATGAAAAGGAAAGAAAAATAAGCCTAATAAATTTTCATATTTGCTGTTTTAATGTGAAAAAAAATTATATCTTATTTCAAACTATTTTTATAACTTTATAATGAAGAGAAACAAAAAGGAAACGAAAAAATTAATGAAAAGGAAAGAAAAATAAACCTAATAAATTTTTATATTTGCTGTTTTAATGTGAAAAAAAAATTATATCTTATTTCAAACTATTTTTATAACTTTATAATGAAGAGAAACAAAAGGGAAACGAAAAAATTAATGAAAAGGAAAGAAAAATAAACCTAATAAATTTTTATATTTGCTGTTTGAATGTAAAAATAAAATGATGTCTTATTTCAAACTATTTCTATAACTTTATAATGAAGAGAAACAAAAAGGAAACGAAAAAATTAATGAAAAGGAAAGAAAAATAAACCTAATAATTGTTTATATTTGCTGTTTGAATGTAAATATAAAATGATGTCTTATTTCATGCACACACTTATTTTCCTCTATTACCAATCAAGACCCAAAACTTTTGTTTTGAATAAAAATGAACTGAAAAATAAACC
Source organism: Palaemon carinicauda (assembly GCF_036898095.1). NCBI lineage: Eukaryota > Metazoa > Arthropoda > Malacostraca > Decapoda > Palaemonidae > Palaemon > Palaemon carinicauda. The sequence continues at coordinate 41,617,466 of NC_090764.1, forward strand.
CAAGAAATTTTTAAGTTTGCTGTTTGAATGTAAAAATAAAATGATGTTTTATTTCATCAACATACTTATTCTTCTTTATTACCTTAAAATGAAGGGCAAAACAAATTTTTTCTGTTCGCAGTTTTAATGTAAAAATAAAATGATTTCTTATTTCAACACACTTTTTTCTCTATTACCTTAAAATCAACAGCCTAAAAACTTTTCATGTTTGCTGCTTTTAATGTTAAAATAAAATGCTTTCTTAATACTTGTACATATTTCATGTCTGCTATTTATATGTAAATCAAATGCTTTTTTATTGAAACTAAAATAAAGGGCAACAAAAAATACAAACGAAAAAGATACGTTTCTTCTCCTCAATGCAATGGTGTCTCTGACAGAAAGCATTGTTGTCTCTTCCGAACCCAATCCAAGAATGTCCTCGGGTTGGAGAAGCCCCGTTTTTATATGGAGTGGCCAATTCGTGAACTGGCGTGAACTGGCGTGACCAATGCGGAAACGATGCGGAATGATGAGTGAACTCGCATGAACGTGTCGTGAACGATGCGCGAACTACGTGTGCCAATTCGTGCCATCGCGTGAACGTCGCGTGAACGTCGCGTGAACGATGCGCGAACTGGAGTGAACTGGTCGTGAACAGTGCGCGAAAAACACCAGTGCGTGCCAAAAAGTGGCACGCACTGGCGCGCATCAATGCGTGCCAGTGCGTGGCAAAAATGCGCGCAAGTGTCAGGGGGGCTTTAGACTTGCTTTCAAATTGTCTTCTAAATTAATGACTTAATCCACATTGCTCGTTTCTTCCCGTTTTCATAAACTTTTTAAACTCTATTATCAAAAATAAGGAATCCTTATTGAATTTTCCAGGCATTTTGTATGTAAAGGAGCATATTTCCTTATAAACGACGACTCAGTAAAATTGAAATATGCATCACCCAAAACCGGCTTCTAAACCTATTTTTGCAAAATACCCAGCACATAAAATGGAGGAGGCACTCACTGAAACAAAAAATACAAAATCAAGTCTTCATGATTGTGCTGATAATACGAAAATTTTATTGAGTTAATATTAATATTCTTAAAAAAAAATCCGATACTCTAACAATGGTTGACTCTAGAAAAAATCAAGTTAGTCATATTGATCCTTCAACTACTGAAACACGAAACATAATTATTATAATCATTATCATCACCATCATAACAACAACAATAATAAAAATAATAATAATAATAATAAATAATATCACATTGTAGCTATTATTATTATGCACATATTCTGCTAGAGAAAGAAACAAGGAAAACTCTTCTGCCTAGAAAATTTCACGTGAAATAAAATGTCCATTAAGAAACATAGCGAATAAATTTAATGAAGGATAAACAACTGAAGAGAAGACCAAAAAGCAATAAAGACAGGAAAAAAGAATGTGGACATCACAGAGATAAGGACAAGTGAGCATAAACAAATTCCTTCCAAATAGTTTCCTATACGAAATGCGATAAGGATAAAACTATTGAAAACCGGTAAGCTTCCAATAAGATGGGCAACCACATCCAATAATATTCTTTTTACTGCAGGTGTGGGGAAGCCAAGGCAGACAGTGTCTGGTTTTCTCAGAAAAAAAGAAACTAATGTATTTCTATAGATGGTGTTATAATTACAAAATAAGGACTTAGAATCTGAATTGTTTATATATCAAATTATTAAAATACAGAGAGAGAGAGAGAGAGAGAGAGAGAGAGAGAGAGAGAGAGAGTTACCACATCCAATATTATTATTTTCACTGCAGGTGGGGCGAAGCCAAGGCAGAGTGTCTGGTTTTCTCAGAATAAAGAAACAATTTCTATAGATGGTGTTGTAATTAAAAAATAAGGACTTGAAATCTGATTTGCTAATTTATCCAATATTACAATACAGAGAGAGAGAGAGAGAGAGAGAGAGAGAGAGAGAGAGAGAGAGAGTTTTCTATTTCTAGTTAATTTTCCCCATTCACACGTACAGTAGATACCAAAACATTAATCATGCTTTTCATTAAAATTGTAATTACTTTTCTATTGTGGCTTAATTAGTTCATACTTCAAGTTATCCCATTCATAGTTTCATTAATGCTACAGACAATAAAGGAAAAGTAATTTCAATAAATCAAAGAAGCGTTATTATTAAGTTTAATACACTATAGGAGGGTATTGAGCCCAGTGAACCTTCCGCATGGCATTGTAGGCAATACTATAAAGGATCTTTGTGGTGTTACCTCGAGACCTCCTCATTTTTAGCTTTCTACTTCACCTCCTTACTCACTTCCTTTCTTACATCTTGCATTTTATAGAAGTGGCAGTTTTCGGCATAAGTATATCGCAAATGAACATTGCATTCAAGGAAAGTTTTTCGGAAAAGCAGGATAATCTTTAAGTAAAGAAAATGGCAGAGAAAGCCAAAATAAACCTATAAAAAATAGCAACATAAAAGAATGGCATGTCGAATGCACGAGAAGTTGCAAATGCAACAAGATATAACTTGGGGGAGGAAGAGGCACACCTCACGTATTCCACTTTTATGCTTGTCCCACTTTATGTCTTGGCTCGCAAGCACACGAGCTGCATACAACGGAAACCGGAATGCAACAGACGCAAGCATGCACAAAGAGAAAGCCCTTTCTCATCAAATGAAACACGATGGCTTCCCCGCCCATCATTCGAAAGGAGACTATAATCGTCAAAAGAGTGGAAAACTTACCAGAATTTAAGAAATGGTTCGTAAATAATTTTCTTTTATCAATATCTTTTTTTACTGCCAATCTTTAAGATTTTCTTTGGGGGCTAACAGTCACTTGAAAGAAACACTGTCTTATAAAGACAAAATTCTTCATAAAAAAATGTTCAAGGAATCAAAATATTTATGGTGTACTTTGCGAGTTGAACAGCAGTTATTTTTGAATGAAAATACCTGTGATAAGTGACGTAATGGGAAAAAGAATGAGTAGATATAATAACTATGTTCACAGCTATGTCTAAGATTTTGTGTCACAGTAAATGATAAAATAAGACCCCATACAGAGAATAATTGTTTTTCAATACCGATTCTTTGTAGAAATGTGACTTCATACAGAGATATTCTTACAATACAAAGTCGATAGCTAGTGTACCAAGATAAGACTAAAAAGGGGCAAAATCCCAGTTGCAGAGGAAAAGGATTTTGTGGACAAAGAGAAAAAAGCTAATTGATGAAGGCCACAGATATCGGAACACAGACAGTGTATTTTAGAAAGCAGCGACAGGATTACAATGAAAGGGGTTAGGAAATGAGGAGAGACTAGGAAAAGAAACGGAGAACTAGCAATAATTCTACGAATGAAGAGACACGATACTAGAAAAAAATAAAAACTCCAATTAGATAGAAAAAAGTTTACTGAAAATAAACCTTAAAACATGAACGAAGAGTAAATACTATGAAAACATTTAAAATATGCTGAGAAGGATGGAAAGAATAATGTCAAAGAAAAAAAAATTGGAGTGATACCAATGCATGACCTCATTGCAAATGACTATGTATAGCAAATTTACATAAGACTATGCATACCACAATTACGCATGAAAATGTATAGCCCCTTTATAAATGACAATGCATCACTTCATTATAAATGATGATACGCATCCTCATTTATAAATGACAACACAGCTTCGTTATTCATGATAACGCATAACCTCATTATATATGTATAAACGACAACGCATAGTATCTTTACAAATGACTTTTTTTATTGTAATATGAAATGACGTAATATTAATTTCTTGTTTTGATCATTCAAATGAAAACAAATCGATGTTCTTTTAAAGTAGACTGGAATTGATGGAATGAAGAGAGATAATGAATGAAATATTGAGACGACGAATGTGCGAATCTCAAAGACAACCTAAAACCTGTACTAACTTCCAATGAATTTCCCTCATTAGATGGTGAAAACTGTCCGGAATTAAAGAGAAAATTATCAAGATAAAAGGCAAATTATAAAAGAGACCAATTAAATTCTACCTGGTTCCAGGGAACAACTGCAATCTTCGACAATGTTGATGAAAAATTAGTCAAAATTGATTTTGCAAACTTCACTATTGGCATCAATTTATACTTATAGCAATAAAATTAGCCTAAAATACATTAAAAACGATGCAGAAATATATAAATAAGATAATAAAAGGATCTTGAAGGGATATTCTTTAAAATTTTAAATGCCCCAAACGCATAAAATATTCTTAGCCCCTTCATCATAAAATACAACGAATTGGTGCTAAAAAACTAATAATTTCTGTAATTACGTTTGTCGAAAGAAAGCAACTCTATTAGACATATAATATATCCAAAACACCTAACGCGGATACTGGATACTTTTCACGTAAGAGTTATTCATAAACACCTCATCATCATTAAAGCTTCCAAGGCTACGTGCCTGGACCAATGATGCGAGAGTAATTGTTGTTTGCGCCGTCAGGGGCATTTCTATTGAGGACTCCAAGGCGGATAACGGTACAATCACCCAGCGCAGATAACTTTATCACCGTGACCTGGACGAGGTACAGTTAAGATACACCCAAGTAATGCATAGATGATTTATTACAACGCTCTTCCATTAATCATCATTTGATAAATCTAATTTCCGATACCCTCTGAAAGTTGAGCAACTTAAATGGTAAAGAGTTTTGGTATATAGATTCAATAGCATAAATCGACGTCGAAATACGAATAAAAGGGAACCTAATTGAGAATATGATATATATATATATATATATATATATATAATAATAATAATAATAATAAATATATGTATAACTTCGCAGATTAAAATGTGAAATTTACCGAAAATGATGCTGGTTTCACTATATGTAATAATACCATTTAACGCTTTAGCCTTGTCAGACCCAACTCTTGAGAGGTCAGTCTAAAACTAAATGACTCCAGGCATACAGGAAAAGGCAACTAATTTCCACGTTGTGCAAGTGACTGGTACGAAAGACTGACCTATGAGTTTGCAAATACCACACAAGAGGGAAGCGGTGTTCCTCCAGAGAAGTAAATCAAAATTAGTAATGTGATACTGTCCTTTTATTATTAGTTGAAGAGACCTGAGGGCAATTGTTCAATCAGGGCCTCTCTATATCTGCATTTCCATAAAGATAGCTGTATTGAGCTCCATTATAAATCTAAGGGAATTGCTCAGAAGTAAAAGAGGCACTAGAGATCTAACTTCATGAAAGGTACATTTAATTATTGCCATCATATTATGATCCTTGTAAGACAAATACTATATGTCAATACTGCCAAAAACTTGATAAATGAAAGAGTTCAGTTTACTCATTCTCAAACGTAATGATATAGGTAGGATTATGAGGCAATCTACAAAAAAAAAAAAAAAAAACAGGTTTAAAAGCATTGTAATAAATCCTGTTCCTTCAAACACCTTCAACTAAACTATCATTAACACACAATTTATGCTGATGCACTCATGACATAAGTGAGCTCAGATTTTCTCCATTACCAAACAATACTAAAATAAAGTGACTGAATTTGTTACCCCAAGAAAGGCAACGATATCTCACGGACAATGCATTGTCTTCAAGACAATCAGAGAAGAAAAGTATCTGAAATAGGGCAAACAAATGACAAGAGATTACTACTCCCTTTTTATGCTTCATCTATTGCTACTACTACCACGGCAACAGGCGTTTGTTACGATATAAAGTGAGCCTCAAGTACGTGTCCCATTTTAAGAATAAGACATCGCTGTCCCTCCTCACAGACCTTTCATTATCTCATTTAGGAACAGCAATAAAATTCAATTCATATGTGATATATAGTCATGTAACTTACAAAACTTTATTCTACAGCATAGAGAGAGAGAGAGAGAGAGAGAGAGAGAGAGAGAGAGAGATTACGGAAATAAGTAAACATGATTTGGTAGAAAAGTCAAATTTCCCTCAACTTCCTCCCAATGTCAACAATAACACAAGTTTCATTGGACCAAAGTAGAACAAGAAACAACTTCAATAAAAGACACCTCAGAAGGACAAATAGTTCTTCTATCTGTTTCTTCATAATATGAGATGAAGTAAACAAACCTTCACTCTTGTAATTCTTGACCCTTATTTCGCAAATAACCAGACAATACAACGAAACTAAATGAAAATATAATTAACACTGGTATAATCGTTACAAATACAATGTTATTTGAATTTTTTTTTTTATTAATTAATATATTTCATTTGTAACGTCATTCCCTGAAGGAAAACGTCTGTTTACCTACGTATTACTAAACTGATAACGTCAACGTTATAAGTTTTACTTCCCTTTAAGGACATCTGCCTCTTAAACCTACCACACAACCAACAGACAATCCATTACTACTCACAAAGAAATATCAAAATCCACTTAGGATTAAATTGTAAAGAGAGAGAGAGAGAGAGAGAGAGAGAGAGAGAGAGAGAGAGAGAGGTCACGGAGGACCCTGGGTCAATACAACATAAGCTAGGCGCCGCCCCCGCTGCTGCCGCCGACACTTGCAGACAATTCTTTCGGGAGGGCTGTGATGCTGAAGGGCAGAACAGGAGATAATCTATGGAAAATGGGAGTTGGAGGAGACTGAAATATTACAGCCTTCTTTCTGGAGGGGATGGCTGTATGGGCGTTGTCCAATATGGTCTCTCTCTCTCTCTCTCTCTCTCTCTCTCTCTCTCTCTCTCCCAATAGTTATAACCTGATAACACTATCCGAGATGGAATACCTCTTGATTTAGAGGCCTCTTTGCTTTAATTATTATCATCATCAACACATAACAATCTGTAATAAAATAGATGTGTGAAAAAGTTCAGAATATACAAACCCCGAAAATAGATATACATAACGCAGCATATATATATATATATATATATTTATATATATATATACTGTATATATATATATATTTATATATATATACTGTATATATATATATATATATATACTGTATATATATAATATATATATATACAGTATATATATATATATATATATGAGTGTATAAATGAGGAACAATCATTTAAATATTAATGATAAACAAATAACACAAGCATCATCTTTCTTTTCTAAGCTTTTTTGTTCGCAGGTTTCTTTTTTTTTTGGCAAAAAATGATTAATCCATCAAACCCTTTTGTGCGAGCAATGAAATGAAATGGACAGGAGATTACATAAATAGACATGTATTCACCTCCTTGAGCATCCAGCATTAAACGAGCTGGTTCGGTACAAGTTATGCATACACCATTACATTATATTCGTTTTAGAATACATAATAGAAAATAGATATTAAATTTCAATCGCAAAATCTGTAATCCTGAATATACAGTATATGCACCATTTTTTTTATAGCAAGGTCTGTACCATTCTACGTCAAACCATAAAATATCTCCAGTTATAAATAAAAAATAATCTCTCTCTCTCTCTCTCTCTCTCTCTCTCTCTCTCTCTCTCTCAGTGTATTTCAAGCCCTAAGTGCGCATTTCAATTGCCTCTTATTGCATGGTGTTGGTGCAGAGCTCAAGCTCGAAGTCTGCCTAGCGTCATGCACTCTCCTCCCGAGACAAGAGAGGGGGTTGCCGGGTGTAAGTTTAAGGGATGACGACGCTTGGCACCTCTGAGTGGGGTGGGTGGAAGCGATGCATAGAGAGAAGGGTAGAATGATGGGGTTTATGCATGGGGTGGGATGGTGAGGGAGGAGGAGTACTGCAGGTGCCAGGGGTACGGGTAAAAATGCAATTCATAAATTATCATTGCGAGAGACTCCCACGATGGGACAGCATCAGTGAGTAGAAATGAAGAAGCATAAAAAAACTAGATGTAAATATAGCCGGGAAAGAAAAAAAAGATACAGATATAGAAGTTTTAAGAAGGAACAGGATATAACTAATACACATACACATATATGTATATATCCATATGTATAAACATTCTTATTATATATATGTATAAATATATCAAATAAATTATGGTGAATTTCGATAGAGGAAGTAGTTAAATTCAATGACCCATATTGTTTTCTTTCTCCCTGTTTTTTCTTCTTACTTTACTGACGTAATGCTTAAAATAGCTTCAGAGTTATTATTGTTTTGGTTCAAACAACGGTACCGGACTTCTCTCTCTCTCTCTCTCTCTCTCTCTCTCTCTCTCTATGTATATATATATATGCATATAATATATGTATTTATAAACACATATATGTATACAGTATATATACATGAATACTTACAAACACTTATATCTATATGTACTTTCATGCACCAATAATATACACAATAGTTGATCACATATATAAACCAAAACACTCACTCTACTTAAGAAACACAAAAAAAATGCATCATGATGAATTCAGTTATATATAAATTTCATAGAGAGAAGGTTATTCCCAATATGAGATCAGACATTAAATGGTGTGTATTAATATTGAACATACATAATATAAATATATGTAAATATACATACACACACACACACACACACACACATATATATATATATATATATATATAAACAGATTTATTCATACAAATACAATGTATACAACAACAAATGCAGCAGTTTCTAGTTCACTGCAGGACAATGGCCAGACAATGTCCTTATCCATTTCTATACAAGGAGGTTTGACCAGTACTGGTGATGGTGGGAGATTATTGTCTGATCAGTCTCAACAAACCAACCGCGTATGGTTGGCCTTGATTAGTATAGCTTTGCAGCTATGGCGATACACAAACACTTTTACCGCGTTAAGGTGTGCATGTGTGTGTGTGTATATATATATATATATATATATATATATAATATTCTAATAAAGCCTTACTAAAACTCAAGAAATACGAACAAATAAACTACGCCCCAGCAAATTGATCAACCGAGACAGTAACTCCTTAAAGGATCCTGGAGCCACTTTGTTCATAAGAAGGATCATCTCTCTTGACCCGTACTAAATCCGTTTATATGTCACACCCTCACATCCACGGCGCCCATCCTACACCTCGGAAAATGAATACATCCAATCATGAGAGGCAATGACGCCACGAGTCCTAGGAGTCCTACTTCTTTTAACGAACGGCTCCTCAGAACATCTCGTGGAGAGCGTTCAACTCTTGATTGATTGCAGGTTACCCAATGTACCAAATATACTTCTGCAGTGGTCGAACCTTGGATAGTGCACAGAAACTGCCAAATTTCTTTAGCTTTGCTTTTTTCATGCATAGGTTTTCTTTCCGTTATATGTATGATGGCATAGATCGCTACAACCCATGATTTAGTTTTGTAATTAATTTCGTTACAATGCACAAATAGTATTTATCACGATGTTCAAAAAATAGAATAATTCTAATGAACAACATAAAAAAAATTTCTATATTGAACTTATTCCTTTGGCTAATGACAGTACAAAAGAAATGGAAATAAAATGCAAATTACTGAACAGGGTTCCCAGTTTTAGTAGCTATTGTTCGAGAGAGAGAGAGAGAGAGAGAGAGAGGAGAGAGAGAGAGAGAGAGATTACAGGGAACTAACCTCCGACAAATTAAAATTTCAGTAAGTTAATAACCTTTGGCAAACACATCTAATTGTTTTGTCGTTCTACATCAGAGAACACTTCACAGTAATTCAGTAATATCTATCTTGCATGTAAACTTCAAACCCAATTCAGTCAAATAAAGTGTCATTCATTACATTAAGCATGAAATGAAAAGAGAGAGAGAGAGAGAGAGAGAGAGAGAGAGAGAGAGAGAGAGAGAGTGAGTGGTATATTGAAATCATTCAATTAACTGTTCACAAAAGCCTCATTAAAAAATCCAGTTATCATCTCTACTCAAGTGTAAGAAATTAATTCCCTGCTTCAGCCTGGAACAAGTTCGCGCTAATCCAGAGTTCATTACCCTTCTGATCACGGAAAAATAAAAAAAACTTGACTGGCAACTACATTTTCACAGGTCTGCTTTATCGAAGCAGGAAGGGCATTACACATCTGCGCAGGAGTTATGTAAACATCTGAATACCACTTCCAACAAACCCCATTGCTCCCCCCCCCACCCCCGTCCGACTCCCTTCTGTCATACACAGCTTGATTGAAAGGCAGCATCATGAAATTAACTCCTGGATCCTACACATCCTGAACCTTAACCTTTCGCTGAAACAAACAACAAACTAAATTGAAATTAAAAAAAAAAAAAACTGTTGGGCCTTTTAACACTAGCATTGCAAGCTTTGCAGGGGATTACTTTTGCCTGAGAGAGAGAGAGAGAGAGAGAGAGAGAGAGAGAGAGAAGATTAAAGGTCTATGATCTGTATAGACGATGACCTTGTGGTTGCATTCTAAATATGGAGCAAAGTGACGAAGAGCAGCTATGATGGCAAAAAGCTCCTTTTCTATGGTTGCCAATCTAATTTGTGAACCTTTGAATGAGCCTGAGAAATAAGATACTGGAGAGAGAGAGAGAGAGAGAGAGAGAGAGAGAGAGAGAGAGAGCAAATAAGCGTGAGAAAACGAAGATAGCAATTTCATCTATGTAAACTCTCTTCGTGACTGACCTTTACGGCTCACTGAGTATTGTTTACCAGTTAGCGGCGAAAAGCCAAATACATCAGCAATCACTCGAGCATAATCAAAGCTTTCAAAGGTGTTCAAACACTAAAGTGTTCAAATCCAAAGAGAAAACACGGAAATTTCCCCTGTTGTACAATAAGCATTCTTGAGTTTATACATAACCCTTAACTTACAAAATAAAAATAAAAATATATTTTTTTTATTAAAAGGTTATAATCATTAAGTAAATTAATACCCACTGACTGGATTAATCTCCAATTATCACAACTAAAAGTAAAATAGCCGACGGTAAGTAGAAAAGAAAAAATGATAAAAATTAGCAATATTGCATAAGTAGGAAATTTGCGTAATTAACTGACACAGTGAAAATCATATTTCAGAGGTGAAATTCAAATTCTGCGGTATAAAATCTATCATTATTATAGATATTATTAAAAGGGAAGAGATTAACTAGCCCAATTGGTAAATAAATCTTCTTTACTATATAATTTCAAATTCAATACTGAACTGGCGTTAGGTCTCGTAAGGGTTTTATAGGGAATAAAATTCGGCAAAAGGGCTTAAGTCTGGAGCAAGACAATTCTTATCATCATTCATGTGAATGATAGTTCACTGTCGTGGTTTCTTTACGGTAGATAAAAGCCACTTGCTATTGTGGAGGGGTTCCACTACCATCAGACTATTTGTACTTGGACAATATTCAGTTTTACATTTGTATCTTTTCCTTCATATCTTTTTTAATTCTAATTTCTTAAAATGTTGATCCAATTGCCGTTAGAATAACTATTTCTAGGAATATAAGCATGCAGGCAGTTAAGAAAAATAATAATACGCAAAAGAAATAAAACAGATTGTGATTTTGATAATCAATGTGTTAATAATGAACACCCAACAAGTCACACACATCTGTATACAACAAGGAAACATGGTCGGGTACTTCGTTCATATAATTACTGTGACTAAAAAAATATCCAGGATTGATATTTCGTTTATCAAGTTTGCAATTAATAAAATCTTTAGCCTGGATTATTATAAGAGTAATCAGTGGAACCTTCAGATAATAAATATAAGGTGAGAGGTGTCCCTTCCTCTCCTTTACCCAACCACCCTTTATCTATCATAATTTCTTAATGGTTCCCTTGATCCCAAGTATTTAATTAGTATACTTGCAAAAAAATATGAGACCAAAGTTCCATCATCCTAAAAGCATAAGCCTTTCCTTTCAAAATCTGGCCATGTAATCAGGATCATTTAAAATCCTTCCCCACAGGCAAAGGGTTCTTCCAAAGCAGGACACTCCTCCAACATGAATTAAACAAAAGTAATTTAACACCAGACGACTCTCCCAGCCGAAATCATCTGGGCTTTCTTTCTCGCTCCCCCGTTGGGCTTATGAGCTCCGTATTAGGACACAGCACGAGTAGGCCTACCAGAGAGTGGAGAATTCTTAACCGATGCCACCCACAGAAATACTATACATGGAATTTAATATAGGAGAGAGAGAGAGAGAGAGAGAGAGAGAGAGAGAGAGAGAAAAAAAATTATATATTTGGTAATAAAAGTATTATTTTATGACGATGCAACAAGTGGTACATACATGGAATGTAATATAGGAGAGAGAGAGAGAGAGAGAGAGAGAGAGAGAGAGAGAGAAATATTTCTATATTTGGTAATAAAAGTATTATTTTATGACGATGCAACAAGTGGTACATTTCAAAATACATATATCATGTTTAATATAAATAAAAACGAAGAAAAAACAATTAAACATGTTTTCTGTTTTATCAGTTCCCGCTAGTATATGGAAGCTCAAGACATGCTATGGTCTTGGACACACGAACCCAAAAAATCTTGGCCACCGTACGAACTAATGTTTCCTATGTAAGAATATAACTCTACGGGAGTCACTCTCCACGCATAGAATGTGACCTTACATTGGACGCATCTCCCGAACACATTTCAATTTTCAGAAACGAAGAAACCGGTAATCAAGTATTTTCATGATTTCCTAAATAGGCTTTGCATCGCACATGAAAATTTTTTTTTTTTAAATGGTAGACACCCCCACAATAATTTAGTTAGTATAAATTCAGAAAGTCAATACATAACGGAACCATTCTGATGTACCGGCGTCGTCATGGCAACGATGCCGAAAGCAGCTTAACCATCATCATCGGTCTTTAAGGTGGATGTGTCCTTGAACACATTTTCATGGAGCGCAAAATGTATGGCGAGACATGAGTTTTCTTTTCTTAGTTAAATGCGAGACAAAAAATCAAATATCTGAATGAATTAACAAATTGAATCCTAGAAATAGATGAGACGTTTACTTTATATTTCTACTTATTTTCTAAAGAAACAAAAATATCTTGCATGAATTCCCGAACAAAAGATATATCAACCATGCAATTATCAACTCAGTATCGAACTTAAAATTCCAAACCACTAACATTAGCCAAATGAATCTGCCACAATGACCTAACAAGATAATTTGATTTCGACAATCTGAACCGACAGGAGAGGAAAAACAAAAGCAATGTAGGTTACATGACTACTTTATAATTAAAAAACACAATCAGGGGGACGAACCGTCAAAAATAGATAGAAAAAAAAACTTTAAAAATAATGTAGCTCCAAAAATATAAAAAAATCCAAAAATAATCCCTCTATTTAAAAAAAATCCAACAGATTCGAACGCATTGTTCGGTGTTATCATGAAAGAAGAATTTTCAATAGAGATAAAACAGTTTATACGCAACCAGCAACCTTTGAAAGAAATCTGACTTACGGACGATAAAGGAAAAAATCTAGCTAAAACTCTTGATAACCTCAACTGAATTCAGATAGGGAAAGTGACCCCAGAGAAAAGAAATTTACGCCAAAAGGTAGTTTTGCAACATTAAGCGTAGGTCGTAAAGAGATCCTTTTCGTCATACAGCCTCGTGAAGGGAGTAGTTACGAGGGGAATATATGCACCATAAAACAAGCTCTCTACCCGATCTACCACAGCGTCAATAAATGTCTCTCGTAAAGCACCTACTGTGTATATCCCTCTCAAGGATCCCCGTATAAAGTGGACGGTTTCTTTCGGTGTTATTTTCTCCTACGGATGTTTCTCCTCTTCAGTCATTGACAGACGACCCATAATTACGAATATGACTCCCATGATGCTAATTAAGATTGAAATGCATCATAAAAAACTGACAGTTTACTTAACATATCACGTTCATTTTGCTTTTTATAGTTTACAGCTATCTTCTTAAATTTTACCATTTTGTCCCCTTAAACAGATGTAAAGGCATCTACAGTTTCATATAAAAAGTCATACGCATACGCATTTGCAGCAAAAAGGGAAAGGATAAACTGTGAACAATATTCAGTGTAAAGCTATGATTAAGGTATTTGCGTAAACAGCAAAATTCTCAAACTACGCACGCGGGCAAGAACCAACTGCCGTGGATAAACGCTATGTGAACAAACTTCCAGGATATTAATGCTTCGTGTACCAACAATATGAACTCGTTATTAGCTCAACCCATTTATAAAGATATTATAAAGCCTTGGAGAATTAAAAGATCGTTGGCTCATTAACTTTTACACCCAAGCGCTCGGTCTGATATCCACATCTAACAAGAACTCATCTCTCTCACAGCTTTTCATCTCCTGCATTTCTACCCCAGCAATGTTTCTTTATAGATTTTATCATAAGCTTTTTAGAAGTCTTTTTCCATTTGCTTTTCTGTACTTCAAAAATTGTTTCATAACAAACCTTTGAGCAAGGCAATGAAAATAATTCCATTAATTTGAGACTAAGTATATTTATGGACCAATAGCTCTCATACTTCCCTCCTGTCCATTTTTACTTTTAAATAGACAACTATTATTAGTTCTTGCGTTTTTTTTTTCTTTTTTTGCGGATCTCTTTACACATTCAGTTATATTACAAAAACTTCTTCAACCGACTTTTAATATTAGCAACTACCTTTCCTTTTTTCAGCAAGTTTCATAGTTACAATAACCTTTCCGATTCACCACGTTTCTATATACCTAGGAAAAAAAAATCAAAATTCAAAGAACTTACTCCATCGACTCAGAACTACAATATTACTGCTTCTGATATCTCTAAATTCACATATTTACTGTAGGTATATATATATATATATATATATATACTGTATATATATATATATACATATATATATATATATATGCATTTATATATACATATATATATATAAGAATATATATATATATATAAATATATATATATACATATAAATATATAAATATATATAAATATATAATTCCTGGTTCCATGGTCAAGTGTACTTCAGTAGAATCGTTTTTTTTCCGGACTCGTGTACATACTGTACATGCATACAAAACATAAGTTTATATATATATATATATATATATATATTTATATGTATATATATACATATAAATATATATATACATACATATATATATATATAAATGATATTCATATACATATGCAACCAACACCCCCCCTCACACACATATATAAAATATATATATATACTGTATATATAACTACAAATATACACACATATATATATATATATATATATATATAGAAACTTATGTTTGTATGCATGTACAGTATGTACACGAGTCCGAAAAAAAAAACGATTCTACTGAAGTACACTTGACCATGGAACCAGGAATTATTTCATTACCAATTGCACCAAGCGATTACTATGGCGAACCTAAATTCAGACAATTCAGACATTATCATGCGATTTCCACGTCCACCAATTAAATTTGGCATAAGAAGCTGAGATCAGGATCACCAACACCATCATCATCCACTTCTTACCCTTCATCCATAGCGTATATTTAACAGTCCCCCTACGGTGTTCACCCATGAATTTCCCGTGACGAGGAGTAATTACACTCCCAGCCAAAGGAGCCTAATTACCTCAGCAGATACGGGCATTACGTTTAATATCCGTGTCAGAAACTTTTATTATGATCCACTGCTTCTCTTGACAGAAATTGGAGACCGGTTGGGACTGGTGGAGAGAGAGAGAGAGAGAGAGAGAGAGAGAGAGAGAGAGATATGATTGAGTTAACCCTTCTTCACCTAAATAAAAAAGAAAGGAAAGAAACACTCATTATTGTTGATCTCATTTATCCTTCCGCAGGAAGATGAGAGAGAGAGAGAGAGAGAGAGAGAGAGAGAGAGAGAAACTGGGAATCCTACAATACCTCAAGTGCACAATTTCTTAATCTGTACAAGATTGGCTGATCTCGAGAATCTACTTTTAAATGGTAAAAGTATAAGAAAAGCACCATGAAGTAAGTCGACTTGAGTTCGAATCTCCGAGGAGGTAAGAGCGATATGGAAACTGTTAGATCAAAATCAATTGTCACTTATTATGACCCAGATGACCTAACAACGAATCACGCACCCGCTCCTAATTATAGGGAAATGAAAGCCTTTCTATGACGGTACGACTAGCAACCTCATTTTAAAATATGAACACAGATAGACTATGTCTTTATATATAAATATATATATATATATATATATATATCACACATATATTTACATATATATATATACATATATATATACATATATATATATATATATATATACATACAGGTATATATATATATATATATATATACACATATATATACATATATATATATGCACATATATATACATATATATACAGGTGTGTATATATATATATATATATCATCATCATCATCTCCTCCTACGCCTATTGACGCAAAGGGCCTAAGTTAGATTTCGCCAGTCGTCTCTGTCTTGAGCATTTCATTCAATACTTCTCCATTCATCATCATCTACTTCGCGCTTTATAGTCCTAAGCCATGTAGGCCTGGGTCTTGCAATTCTTTAGTGCCTTTTGGAGCCCAGTTAAACGTTTGGTGAATTAATGTCTCTTGGGGAGTGCGAAGAACATGCCCAAAACCATCTGCATCTACCCCTCATCATGATCTCATCCACATATGGTACTCGAGTAATCTCTCAAATAGTTTCATTTCTAATCCTGTCCTGCCATTTAACTCCCAATATCCTTCTGAGGGTTTTTTTTCTCAAATCTACTAAATCCATTGGAGATTGTTTCATTGCCATACCTTGACCCGTGTCCATATAGTAATACCGATATCACTAGGCGATTTGATTTCCAAATTTTACTTAACCTAGCCATTGTCTGATTTGCTTTTTTCAATCTTTCACTAAACTCCAATTCTAAAGACCCTGTATTGGAGATCATTGTCCCTAAATACTTGAATGATAATACCTCATTAATCCTTTCTGCTTCCAATGATATTTCATCTTCCATTGCATACTCCGTTCTCATCATCTCTGTCTTTCTTCTATTTATCTTCAGGCCCACCTCATGTGATATTTCATGCATTCTGGTAAGCTAACATTGCAAATCCTGTGGTGTTCTGCTCAGAAGGAAACTCACTTGATAAGACTCCATTAACATTAACTTTGCAATCCCCAAAAGAGATTAGTTCACCAAACTTTCAACTGGGCTCCACAAGGCACTAGATGAGTTGGAAGACCCAGCCCAACATGGCTGAGGACTTTGAAGAGTGAAGTAAGAGATGATGAGTGGAGAAGTATTGATGTAAAAGCTCAAAATAGAGACGACTGAAGATATCTAACCGAGGCCTTTACGTCAACAGGCGTAGCAGGAGATGGTGATATATATATATATATATATATGTATATATATATGTATATATAATATATTAGTATATATACACACACACATATATATATATATATATATAATATATTAGTATATATATACATACATATATATATATATAATATATATGTATATATAATATATTAGTATATATACACACACAACATATATATATATATATATATAATATATTAGTATATATATACATACATACATATATATATATATATATATATTTTACATTAAAAAACTATTTTAGTGCAAACCAACAACGCGTGAGGTGTCCGTTTTTTTTTTTCCTCAAAAACCTCTCGCCTATTAATCAGACCATATTTTACTAAATACCACGCGATCTAACATCATTTCTCTAAATGTATCCCACCCTCATGGGTGTTTTTGTAGTTTTCACGATGATTAATTAATAAATAATAATTTAATGATTAAAAATATACCATACTTCAGTTAAACATAATTATGTTAGTTCGTGTGTTTCCATTTGGAAAGGAAATTCCTATTGTGATCAACGAAATACATGCAAAACCTTGTATAATTACATGCTATATGTTCTATTAAATTACCACTTTATAAACATTGCAATAATCCTGTGACCCCTTTTAACATTGGGTCAAAAATAGTAAAAGAAACATACCACCATAAACAAAACTCTGAACATGAAATTTTTCACGCTAGAACAAAAGAAAACCACGTGGGAATGAACAAAAATAAAGAAATCAACAGCTGTAAAGAAAATGCGAAATAAACTTCGAAAATAATTGACCACAAAAATTCCCCTCAAAGAGAATTACAGTCCATTAAATTAAAAACAGGACCCTTTATAAATGTAATGAAATTATTGTAGACTTAACGTCGAATCGATACCGTCTTAATCACAGACACTTTAATATAGGAAATGAGATGAGCCAATAAGAGCAATTAACTTTAGTTAAACTTATCTAGTTAACGCGATTCTTTAAATTGTTAATATATATATATATTATATATATATACATACACACATACATATATATATATATATACGTATATATACATATAAACATATATATATACATATATATACATATAAACATATATATATATAAATTTATATATATACATATAAACATATATATACATATACATATAAACATATATATATATATATATATATACATATATACATATATATGCATATATACATATATATACATATATACATATATATACATATATATATACATATAATATATATATATATATATACATATATATATACATATATACATATATATATATATATACATATATATATACATATATATATATATATACATATATATATACATATATACATATATATATACATATATATATACATATACACATATATACATATATACATACATATAAATATATATATATATATGCATATATATATGTATATATATATATATATATATATATAAGGCTCACAAAAGGTTCCTTCTGCTCTATCCTATTGAACAGATTAGAATGTAGAACTTCAAGACTGTCTTGAAAATGTTCAAGAGAGACTAATGTACATAACGATAGGGCCTATATATAAAGATACAAGTTACCATTCGACCCATATACCCAGGACCCTCGACATACCCGAGACGCATACCTTCCACGGGGGTTAGGGCACCAATGGGAGCCCTGGTTGGAAGATGGGATTAATTAATAGGAAATTTTCAATTCAAAAGGAACACAATATGTTTTCTCCCATCTATGCTCTTTATTGCCAAAAGAGGGTTCGAAGCAGAGAGAGAGAGAGAGAGAGAGAGAGAGAGAGAGAGAGAGAGAGAAACACGGCACTTGAGGATCCATCAGTTCCACCCGACCAAATGACAAGTTCAAGGGATGAGAGAGAGAAAGCGGAGGGAACTTCGTTCCGGCCACTTCCTTCAAGTCATTACGAGAAACAAAGAAAACATTATTATTATCTTTGCACATGTGGCACTGAGAATGGAACAAAATACTGACACTTTTGAACATTCAAAACGATTACCTAATGAAATAATGCAAGGCCAAGAAAAATAAGTAAGGTTTTCCCATCGAACGCTGACGTACTTGTTTATGTGTACAAGTGTGCCAAACGTAAATGAAAGAAATATGAATAAATGCAAAGTCATTTGACAAACAAATAACTAAAAA
>NC_090764.1:41658932-41690648 GCF_036898095.1 Palaemon carinicauda
TTAGCTTCCATTATACAGCTGAGTACTGAAGAAAAATTTACAGCAGGATAAAATGATTGGCCAGGAAGAGTGAAAAGATATATTTCTTAGACTCTAACTTCCATCCAAGTATAAAAAGGAATGTACCAAATCTCAATACTGTATTTCATTTACGTCACTCCTCTCTTCCAATTATCATTACTATTGTCATTATCAGTTCAAACACAGAAAAAAAAATCAAATAAAACAAAAAGGCCACTCACTAAAGGAAGCACCCCCAACAGAGAGAGAGAGAGAGAGAGAGAGAGAGAGAGAGAGAGAGAGAGAGAGAGAGAGAGAGAGAGAGAGAGAGAGAGAGAGAGAGAGAACAGATAACCCTACACCTCTATTAAACTTGAGCCTACGCATCGATAAAACTTCCAGGAGGGCCGGGCCACATTAATGACATTGGAAGAATGTCATTAATAGAAGGAGGATCCTGATACTACAAATAAACAACCAAACTGTTCAAAAATTTCCTTCACACCTTAGGACGCCACAATTGAAACATTTAACTAAAAGTAGTTTATAATCCTGCGAAACATAATGCAGTGATATTTCCGAGGCGCAAAATCAAAACTACTGTACAGCTCTTCGTAATTTCAAAGGATACTAAATAAAATAAAAATGAAAGGGTGAAAACGGTACTTGAGTAATATTATGCATATACGCAATTCCGATATAATTTGGCATGCATTATATATATATATATATATATATATATATATATATATATATATATATATATATATGTATATATATATATATATATATATATATATATATATATATATATATATATATATATATATATATCTATATATATATATATATATAGATGCATATACTGTAGGTGTATGAAGCGAACAAGCCAAACTGCGGCTGTTATACGTACAGGAGTCTCATCCCTGACTCACTGGGAAGACTAGTAGTAGTTTAATAACTGCTATCTTTTATTTCTCTTCAATTATCCTACTACGCAGTGTTCACATGAAATAATGTACAAAATATCATTATGACTGAAAATGCACCAGAATAACATATACAAGAATGATTACACAGAAAATATAAAAAACCCAGCGAGATGAGATTACAAAATGAGTGATGTTGATCAAAGTGATTAAAATGGTGGCGGTGAGGAGTTTTACAATGGACCTGTCCCCTAATATTTTCACAATCCTTCACTAAATTCGCAATTAAAATTTTGGGCCTCTTGAATGTCTGAATTTTTTCCCTGATATTCCCTAAATATACATTGTACTTCCTTGAGATATATGACAATTTTAAGAGAAATTATTTAGATATATTTTGAAATGAACGAAAACAGGAAAGACTTTGCGATATAACAAAATCCAATGAAAATGTCGGTTCATGTAATTAAAGGTGCTGATGTTTACGTCCATTGCGGCTTTGATAGTTCAATATATTTTTGCTTAAAGATGAAAAAAATAAATATTTCTCCTTGGCAATGAAATAAAAATCTCACGACATAAAACACTGAATGTTACATTTCACATAATTATCTCCTCTTATATAAAAGGTATGTTGTGAAATTGTAACAAATGATGCTTCCCACGGGTACAGATAAAAAGCAATATGACGTCAATATAATCTCCAATTGACATAACTGGACCGTGGTAACTACTTCGAAAGGAAACTGAGGTAACAAGTTTAATACGCTAAATATAGACAGTGGATTTTTCATCTCGTACTTTTTGGTATTTTTTCATCCTATTTGATGAAGTGTTCTTCTATATTTAATTCTACAAAAAACGTTTTACCCTTTTAAAATATCTAGTATTTTCATTGCACTATCAGATAAGTTTTCTTGCTCAAAATATTTTATAAAATGTTTCAAACAATGGATTAAATTTTTAATGCGAATCGCTGATGAATTAACGATTTATGTTTTCAACTGGCGATCAAAGGTTTGTAATACTCATTTATGACTAACTGTTATTTCAACTAAATTCTACCGGATGTTATAAGCTGTTGAAATGTTTTTCTAATTTTTTGTCAAAATTCTCAACGATTAAATTGAGAAAATAAAATGTTTACATTCATGATGCAAAAGTAATGAAGGTAGGTTTGGGGTGATTTCGAGGGGAAAATATCAATACAAACTAACATTACGATTAATTTTCCTAAAAAATCTATGTCGCTTTAATTAACCTAATTGAAGACAATTTTTAAAGAAAAAAAAATGTCCATCACATTTGTAATTTCTTTCAACAATAACTGTCACAGACATAGTAAAGATCCCTTGTTTTGTAATTACAGCTGCTCTCTCTCTCTCTCCTGCTCTCTCCCTCTCTCTCCTGCTCTCTCTCTCTCTCTCTCTCTCTCTCTCTCTCTCTCTCTCTCTCTCTCTCTCTCTCTCTCTGTCACGTAAGCAAGAAGTATGACGAAAGAGTCAGGCCGTAAAACAAGTCATACCAGCAATAAACAGAGCCACAACTTACCACTGAGCCTTTTCCACACTAGTCTTTTGTCCTCTCCAACTCTCCCGTCTAAAGCATGAAGAACCCATGAAATACCGAAGGGTGATTTTTCTTGCTCCAACCTTCCGAAGACAAATTCTCTTTATTCCCTCCAACTAAAGACCACGTAGTAATTAGAAGAAAACACAAACACCCCTTTCATTTTTTTCCCCTCGAAGTATTTCTTAACTTCCCTACATAGCAAGGAGGTAATTAGGGAAGAGAGGCAGTAGACTACCATTAGTCAGCGGTGCCAAGTATGACCAGCTTCACTAAGCATCGTTTCGACGGCCTCCTTATTCTAGCTCTAATCCATTTATGATGTTTACTTAGCCTAATACTATTTAGATATGCAGCCCCCCCCCCTAAACACAGTGTACCTCTCGGGGTAGCCCTTTCACAAAGGTTTGACCACTCTCTCATCCATACTCCAGGGACAGGGAGAGACGAATTAGTTATAGTCGCTAAGCGTGACCAGAATATATATATATATATATATATATATATATATATATATATATATATATATATATATATATATATATATATATGTATGTATATATATATATATATACACATATATATATACATAATATATATATATATATAAATAAATACATACATACATATATATATATATATATATATATATATACATAAATATATATAAATATAACCGACATTTGCTCTTATTATATCGGGGAGATACTAATAATAAGCATGAGAAGAAAAAAGGAGATAAAGAAACATCCTTGAGAAAATTTCATGAGATAAATGTAGGTTTATCATCCCTTTCTATGAGTTACAGGCAAGAAGGGCTCTACATTGGCACCATGAAAGATGGTACAGCAGTTGTATGACTCCTAACCGTGGTTATTGAACCGATATTAGAATAATTTTATTTTTATTATATTAGTCTCTTTTAATACCACTGTAAGTTCGTTTTCTATCATCAGAATTGAACTACAGGAAATAAAGTCTTTATCGTTTTAGCCTGAACTGGCTATATACCAGCAAGAGTTCTTTCTCACGATAGAGACCCGTTGATAAGGATACGGATTGGCCACTAAACTAGAGACCTGTTCAGCAGACCTTTAACCAGTATTCGCATAAAATATCATTAGATATTTCTTTCATAGCACCAGACATTGCTTAATAGTAACCAATGAGTGAATCAAAATGCCGAGGTAGGATCTCTGGACCATGAGCAAACAACCGAGATAACAGCAGCTCAAGAATTACTAGGGAAATTAGCTTCCCGAGATGTTTTCTGTATGTAGAATAATAGGACGATAAGAGTTTTGTGTTCTGATGCATATTTGAAATAAGCCTTTAATGCTATTAATAGCGTGAATATGAACATAAGATATATAAATAAATATATAAATTAAACCCATGAAATAAACGGAGAATATTTTTTTGCAGGGTGACCAGTGTGTTTTCCTTCAAGTCCTTTCTTCCATTCTGTTACAATAAGAATGTCTTTCAACAAGGAATTACGAGACAAAAAAAAAAAAAAAAAAAAAAAAAAAAAAAAAAAACACACACAGGCATGATTAGAATTTGGCACATCAGGTTCAGAGGGAGTTAAGCTTGTTGGGTGTGTTAAGATCTTGTCGCTCAGACACCATTGTCAATGTCATCATGGGACGGTTAATGTTTAGCAATCTCTTTGGCTAGTGACAACAGGTGGAAATTACAATAAGAAACATATGTCAGTATCTATATTCTTTAATTTAGCCACAATGTGTGGTTCCTGTAGTTATATGTATTTTTATAATGGGAAGATGCCAAAGCCACTACCTTTCATATTATTTTTCTGACGCCAGCGTGACTACCAAAATCTTTAGAAGATGACGAAAAAGGGCAGCACCAACTAAACTGAAGTAAGGATGTTGCAAGAAGACTTGAGACGCTGGAGATCGAACACTTGAGTTTGAAGGGGCAATTCATTCCAGACCCAATACACAGTTAAGAGACTGGCTATATATAAATTGAACGCGTAAACAAAGAGATCATAAATAATAGCCCCGATGACCTTTGTCATTGAAATTCCGTGTTCTTACTTCAAAGGTTTTGGTTTTTATTTAATTTGGCCATAAAATATGAGAAAACATAATTGGGAGGATTTGTTACCATAATGATATGCTATAAATGCAAACACCATCTGGTGTTCAATCGATTAACTAATTATAATTCATAAATTACACCTTGTTTTAAACCCTTATTTACCTTCTACTTAAGACTTCGCATGTGGTATTTTTTTTCCGAAAAGCTTGCCAAGAAAGTTTAGTGTCTAATAATAATAATAATATTAATAATAATAATAATAATAATAATAATAATAATAATAAATTATTATTATCATAATAAATAATAATGCAAAGCAGCTGTTGATGCTTAATCAAACGCCAATGATAAATACTGTTAAAGCAGAATCCTGGATATAATTGGCATTTCTAAAACTACTCAAGTAAATGGAAAAGTTTAAAAAGGAGAAACATTTATTACGATCTACATACGTACACAATTGGGAATATGAATCCCATCTATTACCGATGATAAATAACACATGAAGACCTCTCATTCCACGGGCCTAACTTCATACACATAAAATAACTCACCATTGTATGTGCGAGTCAGTGCAAGGCGTTCGGGAAACTTTACAACCAGGAGAACCAGCTGGTGAACCAGCCTTACAAGCAGAAGGACCAGCAGGTGAACCAGGGCCAGGAGAAGGCCGCAGGACACTACTGAGCACGCCCACGCAGACGCTACAACCACCAGCATCCCACGGGGTCAGAGGTCAAGGAAAGCCCGCCTGCTAAAGGTCAGAGGAAACAGAGCCACAGAAGCCAGCATGGTGGCCGATATTCAACGAACCACGTTTTAATGGTAAACAGAGAGCATGGTGAAGGCCCATGTTACCTTCATGCGTTCATCGAAAGCTGTTCACATTGTTTTTGAGCTAATCGAAGCAATTTTTTTCTTGCATTCATCAAAAGCAGTTCATTTTTCTTTCCAGTGATCCAAGCGTTTGCATCTTAATCACAAACATGTCCCATTTCAGGCAATTTCAAACAAAGCGTCTTAAGGTTTTCATATTGGATGTTATAAAAGGAAGTCTGATTTTTATACTATCACGAAAATTCATTGAGTATTTCACGCCTTACATTTTCAGATCCGTGCCCAAATTTATGGGAATTCGAAAACATTTCTCATTAATCGAACAATTTGTTTGCTAATAATGTAGATGTCAACAACAGAAATGTCATTATACAATGTGCCTTCCTCGTCCATTACATTAATTATAACATAATTAACTATACATATTTACACACATCCACCATATCTAATCAACAACTCAAATGTGTATTATATTCAATTTCTGAATACTTCATATCGTGGGAACTAGGTGACGATTATCAGAAAAAGAGCGTATTATGTAAGAGTTATTTTGCTGTGCAATGCAGCTGTTTAAAAAAATACAGTAAAACGAAATATACTGTTTTACTTCGAATTATCACATTATTCTCTTTTCAAACCAATTAACAGTCATTTCCAAAAGGCATATACCAGTGACCAAAACAAATAACTTATCAACTTCTCACTTCCATGAATGTTACACTTCTGAGTAGGCGATAAACATATATTCTACTTTTGCACGTTTCCATGAGAGAACATCATTTCCTCGTATACGATGCTGACGTATATACGTGAGAGAGATTTCTCATTAGATAAAAATCGAATGCTCTTGCCCTCCCGTGGGACCTTATACCCATGCTGGTAAGCTCATCATAATTAATACCAATTACATATCGAATTTAAATTTTTTTTTCATTGGAACAGTCGGATGAAAACCAGTTCCCCTTTGAAGAAAACAATTTCCCGACGAAGAGGCAATTGAAGTTCTTCCAAACTGCAACACCTGAAGTAGGCGTAGGGTCCTGAAGTCGAGCTAGGCCCCAGAGAGGGCAGGCACGGATAGTCTGGCGTGGCACTTGGGTCGCTTATGTGGGTGCCACTGCTGAGTGGCACGCGCGTGTGGGCTTACGCCGACTAGCTAATGGCGACCAACTGGCACTTGTTGTGATAAGAGGCAGCCTCTCCAGGTATTTTGGTCTCAATAAGATCTCGTCTCATACGATACTCCCGACGACGAAGTTACGAAAAGACAATTTGGCTCGTATTGTCAAAATTTGACAATCCCATTTGTCAACGACAAATGCCTAATATTTTTAGGACCACTAAAGACATTTGATTACAAACCCCCTCCCCAACACAAAAAAATAACCGCTATGAAATTAGGAATATTTTTCACCGAAAATTAAACTAGATATCTACATTCATGAATTAGACATTTTCGATGCACCAAGTATCTGCTACAGCTACACAAATGTGGGTCAGTTACGCCAAACTGGTGTCAATGGTGATCAAAATATTTACACGATTAATTGTGACACTTTTTTTCAGCATACTAGTACCTTGGGTAAGCAAACTTTTAAGAGAAATTACTACGGATGAAGGTCGTCGAATATATATATATATATATATATATATATATATATATATATAATATATATATATATATATATATATATACACACACACACATACTTCAAAATTACATTTATTGCACTTTACCTAACAAAACACACTGTTTTAATAGAAAGCAAAACTAAACCAAGGCCAAGAGGAAAAAAGTGTCAAAAAGAGAGTTCAAGGGGTAAACAATATCCCAGGCCATTTCAAGCAAAAGAACAACATAAATTTTGATAGAGATTATATCACCAAACGCTAAAGTTCCTGTAAATCTCCTGTACAATAGCACGGCCCAATGAAACTGTCTTTCTTAGACTCTTACGAACACATATCTTTTAATTATCACCAACTGCAGAGACTATTACAGTCCCAACAAAATAATCTCTTTAAACCTTATCAGAGCCAAGACGCTTGTCAGATTGTGAAGTGCACACCTGGCACTCAAGAGAAAGAAAGGAAGAAAGAAAGAAATATCACAGAAAAAAGAAAGATGGACAGAAAAATTAATCACAGACGCGGCAAAACGCTGTGGAAAGATAAAAGCAATAAAAAAGTCATTGCTAACAGAAAAAAAGGAGTAAAGAAAAGAGATAGCTTCAATTCAAAAGTCAGTGTAGCGCCTCACACACAAGGAGAAAAAATGAAAACTTAGCGAGGGAGTGTGCCAACTATGTTTCGCTCACTATAAATATATAGGTGAGGCACAGCTTCGAAGGAAACTAATAAATTCCCTCACAAAGACGCTCGAGTTAATGCGTCCTTTATCTATGGGAGGGGAGATGTTAAAAAGGAATGAGGGGAACTCTCAATTTCTTTCTCTACCCCTACATATTAAGACCCATTTCCTTTAAAATATATATCCCCCATCACCTAACCCTCGGTGTAAAAAGTCTCTCCTTGTCCAACATAAACATCAGGGGATCACCCTCTTTTCATTTTGCGTATTTATCTCAATTTTTTTTCTTTGTTCAATGTCATCTACAGATATAATTTACTGGGGAGCCCGAAAATCCCTACAGGTTACAGAAAATTAATCATAATTCTTCAATATTATATGTGCGTTAATCTGTCTTTCATGATTTATGTGTTGTCTTCGATTCCTTCACCGTGCAGTGAAGAAACCATGTGATATAACTGACGTGACCTAATTGATGAAAGGTGTAAGTTTGAATAAAAAAAATCTTCTTGCATCTTAGATTTAACATATAATTCTAAAACATATGATACTCAATTTTATAACTTTCAAATTAAAGGAGACTAAAGCCATCGCAGGTAATAGATAACTTAGTTAAAATCAATTTTCCGAATGACACTTACACAACTAAGGTGAAGCCAATCACTGAAAATGTACTATATATAGAAAAAAAAATGGTGGAGTTCATAAAAGAATATTTTCAAGAAACTTCTCTGACTATGCCCAGATGGATAGTCGTTCAATGGATGTCTAAAACTAACAATATTTGAAACTCGTAGAGCATATGATACAATTTCCTAAATAAAATCATCATAAAAACTGATCAATAATATAACACACAAAAGTTATTATCTGATATAAGCTACTAGTGAAGGTAATTAAATGACTATTAGTTATTGATTTTCAAAATTAATCGAATTAAAAATAGTAAATCAACAGCATAAAACGGCAAGTCTATAATATACTTCCACTTGTATCAAATTCCCGAAAATAGGAGTCATGAGATTTAAACCGACTTACATTAAAAAAAAGCGACACACTAACCAAAAAAAAGTGTGTTACATCTAGGTCATAGAGGCGAAAATCAGGTTATTTTCACCACAAACTGACATTTAACCTCTCCCACGTTTTGTCAAAGGGATGAAGGCAGTTTTGGGGGAGGGGAGAGGACTGAGGAGACGGGGAAATGAAGGGGGGGGGGGGGTGAGAGGGCGGTGAGAATAGAGAAAGAGGAAGGAGGTGGCGGAAACAGGTGTAGCATACGCTACGCTCCTTCACTTGACTCGCCGGAACATTCACGAGGGCGAGTTGAAACGCTGTTAAATGCTCTACCCGAAGTGAATTAGCATCGACTAATGAATTCGATCCACGCTTCTAATTACCAGCAATAAACTTCATTTAACTTGTCGCCCACATCTGAAATTATCTTCAAAGGAAATTTGTCTCTGCTCTTGATACATTCTTTGGTTTCTTTCCAATGGATAATAATAATAATAATAATAATAATAATAATAATAATAAAATTCAATATTATTTTGAGAGTTTTCAGGTAAAAAAAGATGATTACTCAACGACTGAATATTACTGGAAATCACCGATTTCAAAAAACCTTTCATAAAAAAAAAGAAGAGAAAAATCTTATAAGCAGAGTACTTAACCGAAGAAGTTAGCTTACCTACCAATGCCTCAATATCATACATGATCGTGAAATTACAACTCCAGGACATAAGTTTTCTATGATTTTCTTTGTATATATACAAAAGGGCAACACATTTCACTAGTTAGCTAGGCAGTGCTATACAAAGCTAGTACCCTTTTACCGATCTACATTTCATACGCGTCTCTCTCTTTGCCTTGTGGTTCAAAAATATCTAATAGCTCTAAACATTTAAAACATTCATGTGACTATCGGTGTCAATCAGTCTATCTTTGTCTCTTACAAAGGCATACACAAAGAAGGCAAGGAGCGCCGAAGGGGGGAGGGGGAGGCATTAAAAAAACAGCTCTTGATATTTAGGTAGTAGGTTGGCCAGGGCACCAACCACCCGTTGGTGTCTTTTGACTGGCCAGACAGTACTACATTGGATACTTCTCTGTGGTTACGGATCATTTTCCCTTTGCCTACACACACACACACAGCCAATAGTCTGGCCTATTCTTTACATATTCTCCTCTGTCCTCATACACCTGACAACACTGAGATTACCAAACAATTCTTCTTCACCCAAGGGGTTAACTACTGCACTGTAATTGTTCAGTGGCTACTTTCCTCTTGGTAAGGGTAGGAGAGAGACTTTAGCTATGGTCAGCAACTCTTCTAGGAGAAGGACTCTCCAAAATCAAGTCATAGTTCTCTAGTCTTGGGTAGTGCCATATCCTCTGTACCATGGTCTACCAGTGTCTTGGGTTAAAGTTCTCTTGCTTGAGGGTACACTGGGGCACGCTGTTCTGTCTTGTTTCGCTGTTTTATTTACTTTATTATTGTTATTCTTCTTTAAAAAAATAATTTTCCTTGTTTCCTTTCCTCACTGAGCTACTTTGCCTGTTGGAGCACCTAGGTTTATAGCATCCTGCTTTTCCAATAAGGATTGTAGCTTAGCAAGTAATAATAATAATAATAATAATAATAATAATAATAATAATAATAATAATAATAATAATAATAATAATAATAATAATAATAATAATAATAACAAAAGTTTAAAGGAACAAACGTTTACAAAATCCATCGAAAGGTAAATAACAGTCTATGGTAATGAATTCAAATCCAACTGCTTAAGGAGTTCGTGAAAATCTAACTGAACAGGAAAGGGAAACTTTGTTATTACTTCATAGAAAAGAGTAACAAAAATAAAAGTATTGAAATATTCCCATAAATTAAGGAGTAACGTAAAAATAAACATTTAGGAGTTAAAATGTGCTATATTATCCTTAATCCAATTTTGATGGAAAGTACTTATAACTCAAGAAAATTTTAAAAGCCAAAACTATATATTTCAACAATGAGAAAATTTGTGCGTCGTCACAAATAGGACGGATGACTGATCATGTAATAATATAGCATTGCAGCTACTATAGTAACCTTGTTTAATATATTTAAATACATTGTGCTACATTCTAAATGTGGCACGACATAAAATCATTCAACCCAACAACATGCATATCAATCAACCAAGAAGTGATGTATTCAAAATCGAGTTCCTGCGCTAATAGTTAAAACACAACCCCTTGAAGTATAAAAGAACGAACAGATATTACATGCAATAAAAGATAGCCCAACACGTAGGTGATAAGACAAAATCCAGGGTCACTCCAACCAATTGAGACTCCAACCAAATACAGGATACGTCAGAAGGTAAATAAAACTGGACCGGCCATCTCCTAATATCATAAACTTGACAAAGGAAATTTAAGATTTGATCATGCTTATCCTCATTTACTAACTTGAAAACAAAAAATTAACATAGATCTTGAATAAAACACCCATTTCACCAAGTTGAAGACACGCAAAGGCTCCGTTTATAACGCTGGTTCTCAACTAAAAGAAAAAAAAAATGTCTTTGATGTGTGCGTGTTGCTTCTCCAGAGACCACACTTTTACAACCCGGTGGTGTAAAAATAAAAAGAAAAGATCTTTATGACTGCGCATTTCCCAACACTCACGCAAGTCTGGCTAATTTTACACTGTTCACAAACTAAAAGCTATTTAAGAGCAAAAAACATCATTCATATTGGGAAATAAAACCAAATTTTGTGAAGCATACAACCAATAATTTAGGGGGAAAAAATTAAACGGTTTCGTAACAAAAATGAAATCGACCTTTCGTCTGTATCTATTTCAACGGAAATATATCTTAGAAATTTCATTCAAACAAATCTGTTTTAATTCTAATGTATAAATTGCGACACAATGAACCTCAAGATCATTGTAATATGGATTTCAAAGATAAACTAGGTAAATTATAACTTTTAAAACAATGCCAATATCGAGATATGCAAATATGTTTTATCTGTGGTAAATACAGACTTGAGGTGCAACGTCTGTAATAAATTCCTAGGTAGGTACATTAACTTATTCAAGGATATCAGAACTGCCAAAACTAATATTGTCTAAATATTACAATTGCATAGCAGAGTTGATAAAATTATAGACCTTCCATAGATTATTATTCACTGACTTAAAGACTTAGACAAAATGCAGAAATATTAACAAAACACGCATCGCCTTTCGTGACATTGAATACTGTAAGCGAATCGAACACAACTGTTCACGTAGCCACAGAATACAATTGGGCAAGACGCTCTAGACTAGAGATAAAATATTGCTTCTAAACCTAAGTAAACGAATAAACTTAACACCACTCCCATACTCAAAACAACTTGCCGAAAGTATTTTAGCAGAGCTTTTCCGTAATACACGTAAGAGTTAATTTTCTAGAAAACATTGAAAATTTATTGCAATGCAAAATTTAAGACTTCAAATGCGGCAAACGAACCACTTCGAGTATTTGAAAATCTAAATGAGTAATTCAGTAATAATAATAATAATAATAATAATAATAATAATAATAATAATAATAATAATAATAATAATAATAATAATAATAATAATACAAGTCATCTAGGGTGGTCGAAAACAAAACCTCAATTCACTACAGGATATATAAAACACATGTAATAGGATCACAGAAGGTTTCAACACCAATGTCCTGACTTCAAAGCAGTTGAACTCAAAGAAAACGAAATGATTCAATGACTACGTTTTCTTCTTTACTTATTATGGACTAACTATGTAAAACATTCGTCGCGTAACAAGTGAAGAACTTCATTTTCTGCATGTTTCTTTGATGAAATATATTCACAATTAATAAAGTTTTAAATTTAGAATCTATATTGAAGTTACAATCAGTGCAATTAATTGTATGTTATATGCTTCGAAGAACTAAAAACTGCGTCAAATAAACGAAGAAAAGGGATCTTTCTAGATAAAGACAAAATATTCTAATGAACTTGTACCTCAACTTAAGAAATACAATAAGTAACGAACCTGACATTACAAGGGAAGTTGAAGTGACCACATCATTCAGAAGACCTTCAAGACCCTTATTTATGTTAAGTAATCCGAACACTAACACTTTGCATGCAAGTATGACCTGGTGGTACATAAGGCCAAATACAAACTAAACTACAAAATCCCTCTTGACATGAAAGAAAACGTTAGGCTCAGATAGTGTATCTATAAAAATGCAATAATGGAAGGTTAAGTGTGACGTTAGTAAAGGTGACTAACTCGCACAAGGAAGGGATATGAGAGAGAGAGAGAGAGAGAGAGAGAGAGAGAGAGAGAGAGAGAGAGAGAGAGAGAGAGAGAGAGAGAGAGAGAGAGGGGGGGGGGGGGAAACTCGAGTCATTCACAAACTAATTACCATATTGTAGGCCAATCATAATATCAAAATTTGTGTTTGGGAAACCGGAAACATGTTTTTTTTTTAAACTTGAACTTGACAACATCATCTTTGGCAAGGGTGGCACCACGAGGTGAAGAGGTTTTTTTTTTTTTTTTTTTTTAAATCAAATCCTTAGGGATACGATTGCTATTTCTTTTATACTTCTGCACCTATTGGTACCCATTAAAGGTTGGGTGGATTGTTGGAACTAGTAAACATAATTGAAGAATTGTCCCACTCAGTTTTGGAACTCAATGTGCATGACTGCACCTTCCCAAGGCAGGTGATCAGGACGTCACATATTGATGCGAATATGCATATATACATAGATAAAAACATACATATAGCGACCATACAGATATATACACATATATGCATACATACACTCGGACACTCCATTCTATCTTATTTCTCTTCCGCTTGTTTTTTGTTTCTATAGTTTATATATATAAAAGATTTATTTTACTGTTGTTACTGTTCTTAAAATGTTTTAATTTAATTGTTCATTATTTCTCTTTTCGTCTATTTACTTCCTTTCGTTACTGGGGTCTTTTTCCTTGTTGGACCCCTTGGTTTTACAGCATCCTGCTTTTCCATCTAGAGCTGTAGCTTAGCTAATAATAATAATAATAATAATAATAATAATAATAATAATAATAATAATAATAATAATAATAATAATAATAATAACAATAATAATGTGTATATGTACGTTGTCTAAGTGTGTTCAGTATGAGAGAGAGAGAGAGAGAGAGAGAGAGAGAGAGAGAGAGAGAGAGAGAGAGAGAGAGAGAGAGAGAGAGAGAGAGAAATCTCTAGTAAACATTTGGACCGAAATAGTTCTAAGTTACAAATCAGTCTAAGCTCTTCATAGTCGGGGCACTTGAAACCTTTCCGTCCACAAAATTAACGTCAGACTTCTTAAATAAACCCTCTCTTTATAAACACGATCTTTGATAGTAGAATGAATTTACTATAGGAATTCATAAGATTAAATATACGGCTCGGTATTTCCCAGATCATCTAAATTTGAAACAGCGCAGCCTTGTAACTGAGCCAAAGATGTTCGCGTTGAGAAAAAGATCAACACTGACTCACGTCAGGCTTCGACAATTTTATGAGAGAGAGAGAGAGAGAGAGAGAGAGAGAGAGAGAGAGAGAGGAGAGAGAGAGAGAGAGAGAGAGAGAGAGAGAAGGAGAGGGGGGGGTCTCACTATCAATCAATTATCAAAATATTGCTACTACTGGACTGGGCATTTTTCTGTTGTCTGTGCCTCACGTGAAGAATGGACTTCGGACTTCTTAAGAGAGTATATCAGAGACGACATAATAAAAAAGTATAAAACTTTCCCGAGACGCAAGTCTGGGTATAATATCTCCAAAAGGATAGGCACATCGCCAGGAGTGTGCCGTTATTTACCGCTTCCAGTTCATTTCTAATTAACTTCCTGGGTTTTGATTTCCGTACCAAATTCATTCACCAATTCATTCTATGTCTCGAAAACATATATAGCCTGCCTCCCCCCCCCCTCTCTCTCTCTCTCTCTCTCTCTCTCTCTCTCTCTCTCTCTCTCTCTCTCTCTCTCTCTCTCTCTCTCTCTCTCTCGTAACGACGTGTTTTCTATGAGGTTTTGAGATTTATTGATCATAAATACTGATTTAAAAAAATATACCACTAAAGACTTTCATATTTTAAGTTTAGTGATCAATTCTACTTGAGCCACTTTGCGAAACCATACTAGAAGGTCATATTTTTTTTTTTTTTTTGGGGGGGGGGGCGGTGGGGTGGGGGGGGGGGGAAACAAACTACTGTTTTTTTTCCGGATGCACCAAAAAGTAAGACACTGGTTAGTATTTATCACTTTGTGCTATATAACCCGACGATGGGGTTTGAAAGATCATTCAGCACCCACATGCAACTGGGGAGGAAACCCCACAGATTGCAAAATGAAGTAAAAGTTCAAATCATGGACGGTAAAAATGGATCCAATGAGGCGGGAACGAAGATTTAGTTGAAGGCTAAGATTCTTGGGTCAGAAGGGATACAGTAAAGAACCTTGACTCGTACATAACGTACATCAAGCGACTTCGAGCTGGCGGCATTGCCTGGCAAAGGGAGACAATAACTATAGACAATGTCAGATAACGTGGTTTCTCTAAAATGTAATACTCCTAGATTCCTGGAAGAGGAAAAAGAGGCTCTGTCAGAAGGGAGAAGGGTAGAATCTGTCGGGAAGGACCCGTCTTCTTAGTTGACATTAGGATGTTTCCCTGTATTTAACTCCGAGATTAAATTTTACTATTTTGACTCATGTTTGGGGTTCACGCAGGTCACGCTCTCCCAACCTCTCTGATTACTGAAGGTTCGACTTTAGATTTTCCCATCACAATATACCCAGTTTTCACTGTGGTTCCTCATTAACTTTACCCATAAGGGTTGTTGAAAGATGTTAATTAAGCATTTATAAAGTACATAAATGCAAACTTTACCAAATTCAGTAAAAAGTATCAGATACTATATTTTTCGACCGGATTGCACAATTTAAATGTAATATTCATCTCTAGCGACTTTAGAAGAATATGGAAACATTTGAATTTCACTCTTCCAATAAAACTTGAGTCTTATAGACGTGTACAAAGTTCTCTTAAAAACTAGGAATTGATAAAATTTTCTAAAATATGCATAGATATGGTGCATATTGACAACTCACATCATAACGCTGGTATAAAATAATAGTACGTCAAAAAGTTTCTAAATTTTCATCGTCTAGGCTTACCCATCTTCACGTTAGTATCCCATTTTCTTACTTCATATACGATAAGTAAGGTGTCCCATTTTCTTTACTTCATATACGATAAGTAAGGTGTCCCATTTTCTTTACTTCATATACGCTAACTATAAAGTTATCATCTACATGGAAGTAGCCCATTTTCTTTACTCCATCTACGTTTCTATTTTACTTAACCATTATACTATGACATTAATAGTGATGCTTCCTACCTTTTCATACACTCGATATCGAGATGGATGATTATTAAACAACCGGTCATCATGAAACGATGGCAAACGAAGACTGATTATTCAACAAACTTCAGTAAACATTAACGCATACCATGATTATGTTTAAAGGTAACCTTAATAGTTTAAAGCTTGAATTATGTAATGTTATACAGAGAAGAGTAATATACATTTCTGGTTCCAGTCACCTACATTACAGATATTAAAGATAATTTTAGAATATAGATGTAACATTCTAATCTAAAACGCAGTGATCATCTTTGATTATGTAGCTTAATGGCTAGTGTCAAAAATCTATTAACTTGAAAATATCTTTTTATTTCACAAATTGACTTTTCAGCAAACTTCAGCAAGAGTTTACTCGTGTTAAATGCTACTAAATATCCTCAGAAATAAAGTATTTTAAACAACAATACTCAATAGATTTCACTTTGAACTTCCAAAACCTAAAATCTGTGGTCATATAAAAATAAATGTAACTATTATCTCAATTTTTCACATCAAAGTACTCGCCATACACGAGCAATATTCGTCTTAAAAATAACAAAATGGATTATTTTCAGCTTGTATTACTTAAGTTGTCGTCTATTATTTTCGATGACAAGCAAAATTTAGAGGAGGTATAACATACTGTAACGATATATTTGACCGGACTATACGTTTCATGCTATTTGAAAGTGTAATTATGAAGTAAAGATTAATATTTGACGAAAATCTGTAAAGAAAAACAAATATTCTAATAATGAACATACCTTAATGTGTGGATTTATTTCATTGTTTTTTTTTTTTTACAATCAAAAGGAAATTCTAAAAGGATTTATTTATAGAATAATCACATAATTCAATAAAGACTGAAAATTTTATGCATTCTAAACATCATTTAACGGTAGCATCCACTTTTCCTACTTAGTTCTATAGACTTTAAAAGGAGGGATACGTTTTTTATATTAAAAATAATTGTCATTTAGAAATAATTTCTACAGAAGATATTTCTCAGCAAGAATTGGGGAAATTACATATGAATTTACAAAGAAATCTTTGAAACAAAGTGTCAAGAGCATGACGAGCCGTTTTGAAGAAAAAAAAAACAGATGTTGGTAAAGGGCTATAAAGTTTATGTAGCTAGTGCCAAAGGGCATAAAGTAATATATACTGCTCATCCCAAACAGGATGAAGATGAAAGTTCAATCGGAATCATCTGGACATTTCTTTTTTTTCATTTGAAAGCGTTCGTAAAACGTCAAACTGACTACATGTCTTTCGCCCATCTATTTCTTGTAATGCTACAAGGTATGTTTGAATCCCACCTGCTCAATAAGAGAAAGAACCCAACACCTGTGAGGTATTACTTATGTTAAATCACTACGCTACTAAATGAAAATGAAGTATGGAAAAGCAAATACCATGAAGAAATATAACCACGAAATGCAAATATATATATATATATATATATATATATATATATATATATATATATATATATATATATATATATATATATATATATATAATTTATATATATATATATATGTATATATATATATGTATATATATATGTATATATATATATATATATATATATATATATATATATATATATATGTATATATATATATGTATATATATATATATATGTATATATATATGTATATATATATGTATATATATATATATATATATATATATATATATATATATATATATATATATATATATAAAGTTTGATGCATACTGATAAAACACTAATAATTGTGGGGGAGATATAAAAAGCCAGTTTGGGAAAAATCATTTATGGTATAATCCGACGCTGTGTACAAAGGAAACAACTCAAAGATAGCCAACTCATCATACAATGTGTGCTTTTAAAAAAGATGCTCACCGTCGGAAAGATCAGACGGATCGATGTGTATTTTATTACTTTAGCACGAGACCAACTAATAACACATGACAAAGATTTGGCAATCTCTCTCTCTCTCTCTCTCTCTCTCTCTCTCTCTCTCTCTCTCTCTCTCTCTCTCTCTCACACACACACAAGCTAACACTCCTAAAGACAACAAACAAATATTGACAGAGAAAAGAAAGCGGTATTTCTTAAATGTTTAAACAGGATGCCTCCTTTAATATTTCCCGAGTTGTTTATAATTATTGAATAGCTTTTTAGTGCAAGGTTCAGAAACGTAAACATCTTTTTTTTAACAGACAACGTTTCTAATGATCAAATTTTATAAGGACTATACAGTTATCACGCTTCCGTTCCTAGGGGATGAAATATGGCATTCAAACTTGATATACTATATATATTTTATTGGAACGACTTTCAAACGTCTGTCATGACTCAAAATGGTTGCACTTTTATATTACTGGAAAACGAAAAGAAAAAAAATTCAGGATCCAAATTAACGGCGCAATGTTAAAATTAACTTCTAGCTTACACGAAATACTCGCCTGATCTGACCTGTATAGTATACTGTATGAACGTGAAAGCCGATATCTTTAATCCTTACAAGATCATCTCAGTAGCTACTGCAGAAAGTACTTACAATTAGCAAAATTAATTTCATGGGACACAACTTTATTTTTAGAATATGTTAAAACTGGATATGATTTCAATTTCATAGATTTTTTTGGTGTAAACTAAGGATAGCATTGAAGCCCATTATGCTTCTGTATCTATTCGGTTTTTCGAGAATTTCTAACAACGCCGGCAACAGTAAATGAAAATATAATTACGGGTATCAAAATTGTGCACAATTACAGTCGCAAGTCCCACCAGAACTTCTAGTATGCCATAAGATAAGCATACATACGTAACAAAACAGATTACTATAAAAACAGTCTCAAGATAGTTGAGATGGCCTTGCTACTACACGTAAGATCAAGGCCAATATAGACCTCTATATTGGCCTTGCATAAGATGTCAAAAGGCAGAACTTCCCATACTCCAGAAAAAATCATAAATACGTAGAGAAACAGTGTACTACATGTAAGATGCTCAACAGGTAAAAGATAAAGAAAAGCCACACCTTTTCATCAAATCTACAATGCAGTTACCATATCCATAAAAGGGCAGTAGCGATGCTCGTCAAAACTACTGTATATTCTACACTAGATCTTTATATCCGGTTAGTATGTCATGAGAGACGATGACGCCTTATGAAGATGGAGGCGGGTAATAAACCTGGCCTTTATGTGTGGCACTTGTCATCTCATAGCCTTGGCCAAGCGATCAATACTTTCGCTTAATGAATATGTAGGCTATGTAGAGAGAATATGGATAACTTTCTAAGCAATTAAAACAAACAATAGAAGTATAGACAGAATTTAGCTCTCGTATTTTGAAAAAATTTACAGCACAGCCAATACAGCATAATTTAACATTCCGGTTACTCTTAAACAAATGTCTTTTTTTCTTTTGCCTTCACCAAAATCAAAGATTTTTCGAGTTTGAATTCACCCCTGTCTGTTACTTTATTTATTTGTTTGTGAGCGACTTTACACAAAAACTTAGAGTACCGAAGATGATAGTAGTCATATTGGGTATGACTAACAGTTTTGGATAAAGTATATCAAAGTACAAGTAAGCAGCAGTACTTTGAAAATAATCGTAAAGGGCAAATATTTTGTTAGTTTATTTTTTTGTTTTTTGTGAACATTACGCAAAAACTACCGAACCAATTTAATCTAAACTTGGTGGACATGTGGAGTATGCCCCAAGTATAAACCCATTAGATTTTGAAGAAAATATATCGAAATACAAGTACGAAGTGTGGTGAAGAGCAAGATTGCTTGGCGTGGTGAAGGCAAGCTCTCTACTGAGTGCCCCTCTGGATTTTATACGCATTCCAATAAGTCACAGACCACGCGAGGTAAGTACTTCTTGATTTATGTTAAAATCGATTCTATTTAAGAAGAAGATAATGATGGTGATGAAAATAGAAGAACAATGCAAAATAAATTTGAAAAAGTAAAATTCAAGAACTCATGCAGATAATTAATGTCAATAGACATAGATTGACAAACTTAAGGAGAGTGAAAATTATATACAATACTTACAAATTGTAGCCCAGAGACTCTTCTAAACAATCCTTACCTGGAAAGATAAAAAAAGTATATTAATTCCCATTACAAATAAACTTGTGAAAATACTTTCTATCCTAATAATTTTCTTACAAGAACTCAAGTTAAGATACATAATTTTCTATAATTTTCCATATTCAGAGTGTAAGAAAATAGCATGCGGCTTCCTGTTTCACTGAACTCACTGCAGCACAGAAGCGACCTGGGTATATAAATGGATATATTTCTTACATTGGTAATCTCATATAATTATCAATATTACTAGCCAAGCTACAACCCTAGTTGGAAAAGCAAGATGCTATAAGCCCAATGGCTTCAACAGGGAAAAATAGCCCAGTGAGGAAAGGAAATAAATAAATAAATAAACAATGGTAAAAAAAAATAACAATAGAATATTTTAAAAACAGTAACAACAGCAAAACAAATGTGTCATATATAAAGTATAAAAAGGCTCATGTCAGCCTGTTCCAACATTAAAATATTTGCTGCAAGTTCGAGCTTTTGAAGTCCTACTGATTTAACTACCCGATTAGGATGATCATTCCACAACTTGGTCACAGCTGGAATAAAATTTCTACAATACTGTGCAGTATTGAGCCTCATGATGCAGGCCTGACTATTTGAATCAACTGCATGCCTAGTATTACGAACAGGATGGAACTGAATGTAAAGGATGGTCAGAATTATGAAAAATCTTATGCAATATGCTTAATGAACTACTGAACGACAGATCTTTGGGAAGCCAACACAAAGCAGTGCCAAAATCATTATCCCTTATATGGGTTCCAATACCTTAACCACGGCTGTCTTATTTTGATAAACAATTCGCTCTCATCCTTTTTTATTTTGCCTACACGGTTCAAGATTACTAATCAAATCTCGATTCCATAATTCTTTGTGATACCGCATCATTACTAATGCATGCTCATCTACAATATCCCAGTCACAAATACACAGTTTTCGTAATTTTTCCAATATAATCATCTTTACCTTTAATTGTCATAAGCAAAAAGCTTCATGTTATTTATGTCCTAAATAACTTCGTACCCAAAAGAATACCCGTCACCACTAGGAATTGCATCTTATAGTTTTACTAAGTGGAACCCTTACATTTTTTAGAATATCAATTATTCGAAACGGAGGAGAACGGAGAACCTATACGAAATTCAGTACAGTGTTTCTTGTAACAAGATATGAACTGATGAATATGATGCAAGTGGCCATGAACACCAAGGTCTTTAAAGGAGGACTGCTATCAGCACTCCACACAATACAAGTTGCTATGAAAGACAACGGAAATATGTGGAAAATATAAATGATTGAGTAAAAGTCACTGGACAAAAAGAAATATCCTCCGTAAATAAATTATGGGAGAAAACTAATTTTGATTTCTCGGGTAAAATATTCAGACGACTGAAAAAAAAAATATTACTACATATACATGGTTTTGAAAAAATCAGTAAAAACGATTACTAGCTTTGAATATTGGCAATCTGAGTCCTGTAAGATTTAACAATATATTTTTTTCTTGAAAAAAAATCCGTGATCTATAACGTTTGGTAAGAAACCTTCGTTTCTAAAATATGACAAAAGTAAATTTATTTCATAAATTATTCAAAGAAAAGCATCAGTAATAAAAAAAACTCTGTCGCTGTCTTGTCAAAAGATGGACGCACAAGATAAATCGTTGAAAATGGAAAATGTAACAGAATTCTGTCTTCCAGTAAAATGTCATCTTTTACTGATATTACAAAGATTATACAGTGAATTGAATAATGATATCCTGTCCAATTAAAAAAAAAAAAAGCATGAAAAAAATATCTAAAATTACCAAGTCTACGTCAGATTATGATATAAAAGAATCAGTTCTTAAGTGCAAGAAGTGGATACCTCTACACGAAATTCAATCTATACTGAATGGGGAGAAATGAATACACAAGACACTAACCACACCAACCAAGTTCTCCACAACGGGCAACCGCAACTCTAACATTAAACATCCCAACGAAAGATAAAGCGAGCAAATGAATCTTGCAATACCACCTAAGACTCAAAGAAAATATGTAAAGATGAGCATATCCTTTCTATTAAAAAAAAAGAAAAAAAAAAAAAACTATCAATACAACAGAGCCCTTGAATACAACCATGCTTACTTAGTTACGCAGTTATGACGTCAGATAAATAATCAGTCAATTAGGTTACTACCTAACTATGTTTTAATGATAATGCTAATATTTCTAGATTGCGACTTTCATAATTGTGAACTTCTCTATCTTAATTACTTTTATAGCGATGGGCATATCAACTTGTTTTGAATGAATTACAAACACGAATACACACATACAATATATATATATATATATATATATATATATATATATATATATATATATATATATATATATATATATATATATATATATATATATATATATATATATATATATATATATATATATTCGTATCAAATTATGTGTATGAATTTTTTTTTTACAACTAAATAAGCAACAAATGAAATTTGATGAACCTTTCAGCAAACAATGTTTCATCTCTATAAATAAGAGTTGAAGAGTGTAAAATCATATGGTTTTATCTTTTTAAAAATGTCAATCCATGCAGCTATAAACAACAAGGGTAAAAAACACTCAAACAATGCAGACTTTTTTCACGAGAAAAGACCACTCCTTATACCAACACATTCAAACACAGAAACAAACATCGAAAATTACTTAAGCATTAAAAGCTCCATTGGAAGTTTAGTTCGGGGCGTCGATGAGTCTGAGAGCCACAAGGCAAAGGGGGTGGAGTCTCCACGAGATAAGGATACAATGTTTCGGCTATTTTGCCATTAAAGGAAAGTGTCGGCTTAGCGTTTACTTCCAGCTTTCTTGTGTGTTCATTACCTTCGTCGTCTATTTACCTTCTGTTGCGTAAAATTGCCAGATTTAATTCATTATCATTATTTCCCATAGCATCTGTTCACGTATATTATCTTTGAGTAATATTACGCTTGCCTAGTTTGTAGTCACTCCAATTCTTTTTGGGGGTTTAATCACACACTAATATCACTTTCCTTCACTTTTAAAAATAGCAGAAGACGTGCAATAAAATGACAACAACTTCAAGATGTAATTAAATGTTATGCCATGTGGCAAAAAGGAAACCCGGGAGAAAAACAAAAAGAAATTAACAGAGATAAACATTAAATGACAAACTCGGTAAGGACGAGAATGAAGAGGAAATTATATAAACGCAACAATAAGGTAACAATAAGGCTTTGAATATGGCAACTTTAATTGAGCATCTAACTAAGCTTGAGACAACCAAATATTATCATGGCTATAAAAAGAATTTTTGGCTTTCCACCATTTTTGTAGATAATATAACACCAAAATAAACAAATATGGCAGTAAGGAATAACAACAACGATCAAGTAGAAATCTCTTTTAATGAGAGAGAGAGAGAGAGAGAGAGAGAGAGAGAGAGAGAGAGAGAGAGAGAGAGAGAGAGAGAGAGAGAGAGAGAGATGTAAAAAAGAAACAACTCAAAGTACTTTCGTGATTATCAAGATAGTAACGCGAGGAAAAGAGTTGTAGGCCACATAATCTCCAGTAGGCCATTATTTCATTCTCGCAATATTTGTGTTAGGCCTAAAGAGGGCATAAATAAATTTACTGATCTCTTCTGACCACCTGCAACGCCACACGCAATTGAACTGCTCTAATTCTCTCTTTTTTAGCAAATCCTATTACTTGTTTTCTCAAGACTCAGCCTCCCTCTTGGAAAATTAAAATATGTGAGTTTCTGTATATATATATATATATATATATATATATATATATATATATATATATATATATATATATATATATATATATATATATATATATATATATATATGTACAGAGAGAGAGAGAGAGAGAGAGAGAGGAGAGAGAGAGAGAGAGAGAGAGAGAGAGAGAGAGAGAGAGAGAGAGAGAGAGAGAGAGAGAGACGATAATGCGAAAAATAAAATTATAATACTTTTACCTATAATCAATATTCACTTTTCAATCTCATTCAGGCTCGGATTGGGATTTTTTTTCTTTCATGTACGTTATGAATATTCAGAAAATAATTAATGTATAAACCTCACAGTTAACAAGCACCCTAGTTTTATACCATAATCCTAAAGTATAGTTCAATGACAGCATTCTGGGTCGTATATAGGCCAAAAACTAGTATTGCACAATAACTTCTTATATATTTCCCGCTGTAGATTTCAACTCATTCGTAACTGCGTCTAATTTCATATTCGGCATCGCCCCGTGTCGCATAGATCCTCGCGTACTCTCTTATCAGAGAATCACTCGTTTATCAATAATAATAACTGACAAACGGGAAGAACCGGTTAATATGTCATCGGTATCTTACCTCGTGCCAACATAATCGTCAATCGTTGGTAATATTTCATTAAGAAAAGTGAAAGGAATGAGAGAGAGAGAGAGAGAGAGAGAGAGAGAGAGAGAGAGAGAGAGAGAGAGAGAGAGACCTACCAACTTATGTTAAGTCTCCTCTGAAGTGAATATATCAAATAATCATATTTAATAAAAAATCCAAATGCGTATCAGTGAAAGTAAATCTCTATGCAAGTAGCCACCGCGAATCTCTACAGAACCTACTAACAACTGTAATTAATTTCTATTGCACTGGCTAACAATGGTAAAGGCTCTTTCTTCTACCACAACACAATTCCTTTATAGCGACCATATAACGCGAATTTTACCTAACTTCAATTGGTTGGGGGATTTACAATCGGACAATAGCGCTGCACTTCACTAGGAATGCACTTTCTATCAACACTAAATTCCCTCCCACAATCATTAATCCTTTTTATGTATTCATATATAAGAGATAAAATTCATGACCGGGACAATTTGGGGCAGATAGATGTTTTTTTTAATGCATTTGATGTTTAAAAATTAACACTATCTATTTATACATAAATTGTAACAATATGGAAATACATTATTGTTTTTTCGGCATAACAAAAGACTTCACAATTTTGTCATAACTGTATTTTTTTTAATCATATCTCTCTAATTATATTGGTTTCAGCTAGTAATGAATGATGATATT
Source organism: Palaemon carinicauda (assembly GCF_036898095.1). NCBI lineage: Eukaryota > Metazoa > Arthropoda > Malacostraca > Decapoda > Palaemonidae > Palaemon > Palaemon carinicauda. The sequence continues at coordinate 41,684,328 of NC_090764.1, forward strand.
CTGCCTTAATCTCCATTTCAACTAAGTTCTTCACAAACATTTGTTAACGGAGAAACATTTCTAAATAATGTTACTGAACTAATTGGACGGACAAAATCTTGATTACCATAGTGATATTCATTCTATATTAGCTACATTAGCTCTCGCAAGGGAGAGTTTCTTTAATCATCTATTTGCAACTAAATTGTTTACTCTAATCTTAATTCAGTCTTTAAATTTGTAACTATGTATTGTTACTGATGACGCAATGCACCTTCGATCTTTTTTTATTCTTTCGCTGCTTCTTTTCCGACGGCTTTCCTCCACCTGGCTCGGTCAAACACATCGTCCTCCGACAATTGTTTCTCTCAGATCTTATCTATATCCACCCACCTTTCTTTAGCCCTTCCTCTCGCTCTCCCACCAGCCACCTCTAATGTAACTGCATCACTCTCCTCCTCACATATGTCTTATCCCCTTCTCACCACATGGTCATACCACTGCAGTCTTCCTTCCTGGACCTTCTTTGATAGTTCCATGACTATGGTAGTTCATATTCTTTTATTTCTGAACCATTCCATTTTTGTTATACACACATCTAACTGAGCATTTTCATCTCTATCTCACCCAATTTCATATTTTGCAGGCCACGGCAAGAGCAAAGACTTAATTGAACTGGTCTTAGGTGCTCTTTTTGGTCCCCACGAAAAACAGAATACTAACAATATCAAGATACTTCAGCGTCCGTGTTGAATGTCCTAGACATTTGCATTATAGTACAAAGAAAACATTTTCAATATTCGCTTCATATTTAATGGGCGAAATACATCGTATAACAACAAGTATAGTCTATCTTAGTAGAACTAGTAGTCAACAACCCAATAATGTTTGATAAACTAATAAAATCTCCTCAATTTGATAATTTAATAAATCTATATATCAAAAATTTTGATTTTAGAATCCATTTGGAAGCCATCTTGGATAGTGAACAGCGAGCTGGATTTTTTGTTGAATATCGTATCTACATCTGATTGGTTACATAAACTCATATGTTGTGTAGCCTACATAGAATTTCTTTAATTTTGGTCTCCTCGAGTACTATGAAATTTTGTCGTTCAAGAATATACCAATTTTCCTCTGGTCAAAATACAGGCACTGTGTCACATTACACCCCTAACTTTAATCTACACATACTAATACACATGATTATTTATATATATATATATGGATATATATATATATATATATATATATATATATATATATATATATATATATATATATATTATATATATATACATATATACATACATACATATATGTATATGTATATATATATATATATATATATATATATATATATATATATATATATATATATATATATATATATATATATATATATATACATATAAATACACTCACACACGCACAAGCATCCTTCACCTTTTTCACCTCGATAGCAGTGGCACTGGAGGAGTTTAACCATCAAGCTTCCCTGCAGTCTTTAAAAGAGGGATTGCTGGCCTCATTAACCTCTTTTTTCACGATAGCTGAAAACTTTCTCCATTTACAGCTATGTGAACTTATGACGAATAGTCTGGGATCGAATGCAAGAAATGCGAAGCCTTCAAATTGAGCCCTAAACAAATCTTATTCAAGTACTATGATTAAGCAGTATTTCCTGACCATGGAATTATATTTGTTACTTTACGATAACTCAAAGAGGATATAGCTTCTATAACATTAAAACTGATAAGATTTAGAAAATTTAGGATTTTAACAATGCTGAATGGACTCCTTGGTGTATTCATTAATTTCATATTTGTTTTGTAAGATTGTATAAACAGTGCGTGAAGTGACGCTGGACCGTTATTTTTCCATTGCTAGCAAAATCTATAAACTATCATCTTTTCCTTTAATACTATATATATCTATATCTATATATATATATATATATATATATATATATATATATATATATATAGTATATATATATATATATATATATATATATATATACACATATACACATATACACATATACACATATACACATATACACATATACACATATACACATATACACATATACACATATACACATATACATATACTATATATATATATATATATATATATATATATATATATATATATATATATATATATATATATATATATATATATATATATATATATATTATGGAACCGTAACTCCTCTCTCGCAGAAATAGGAAAAAAATACAATGGCAATAATTGTAACATGGTAAAAATACGAGAAATATAATTGGACGGACAAAAATTCAAATATATAAAAATACAGAAAACATATCTAGAGGTCAAAGTGGAAAATGGAAAGTAATATCGCTTCAATAAATGAAGCATATTCCATGTAAAATTAGTCTAAAAAATCAAGAATGTTAGATGTAACATTAATAGGCCCCTTGACAGAGAATACTTTAAATGTCAGATATAAAACAAAAACAAAAATAATAATATAATCAACAGAGGAACATTAAAGAAAGGAACAATTTTCTCCAGGAGCAATAATATGAAATGACTGCAGCATGAATGACAATGGAGAAACGAAGCAAGACATTGTAAAACACTGACATTTGATAAACAATTGTGACAGATGACAGCAATAAATATACAAAATAGTTTAGAGTGCCATTATCATTTAATGAGGCACAATGCCAATGCGTAGTAACGGTAGGTATAACTCCATATGAGAATAAATTATAGTAAAACTAGGGAAATATACAGAATGTTTTTTGAAGAGAATAGATTTGACTTAGTACACACAGATAATAAAAGTTGAATTATTTTTTATCTAAATTTAATCTAGTACACACAGATAGGCTAATAAAATTTCAATCATTTTTTACTTAGTCCGAATTTTCCATGAAAACCGCTAAAAAAAAAAAAAAGGTTCTACATTACTAAAGAATGACAAAGACCACGAGTATTATACCAAAAAAAGAAATAATTAAGAAAAAAAAAATGAATAGGGGAATGTAAACACCGTAGATTTCATCGAATGCACACAAGTTGTAAACGTATATACGCATTTGAAATTTGTTTTCCTCATCTTTTTGTTTTATAAGTAACATAACTTAACCAATTCCGTAATGAACATTTCAATCACCAAAATACAAGACCTCAAAATTAATAGTTTAATATACAGCAATAGAAAATTATCAACCACATCTACTTAAGAGATATTTGAAGCCAATTTATTGACTACAAACAGATGAAAGTTTCAAACTGATCCACTTTCAAAGCCCATCTAAAGCTTCATATAGACTAAAACATTCCTGATAAAAATATGTACGCTGCGCACGCACGCAAACGAGCGCGAGCACACACACACACACACACACACATATGAACATAGCCTATTGCCTCAGAATAAAAAAAAGGAATACAAATTAAAGCAAATCTTTTTGGCAAAGTCTGAACCATATACCGAGTAGGTTTAGACAATATAAAAGGGGACTGTACTTGGTGAATTGAATGCAAAGTTAGGCGAAAGAGAATAAGATGGTACTGTTGGGTGGTATGGAGAATGAGAAGTTTTGCTTAATTGTTAAGAACCAAAGATTTCCATAAGATATTCTGAAATTTGCTGAGAAAAGACGCGGTAAAAAAAGTTTGTTAAGAGTATGTAGGTGGAAAGTAATTGGATTTAAAGGTAAGAAAAGAAGTAAAAGAAGACGCATCTGATCATTGCTTGATTAAATGAATCTAAGACTTCAGAATTAATTAGAGAAGATAAGGTAAAGATGTGACAATATAAAAAAGGTAAGTAAGTAATAAAAATGAACGAGAGAGACTATAAGAAGAGAAAGGATGGTTGTTAGCTGTGAGGTGTAATGAGCAAATAAAGACCTGTATTATTATTATTATCATCATCATCATCATCATCATCATCATCATCATCATCATCATCATCATCATCATCATCATTATTATTATTATTATTATTATTATTATTATTATTATTATTATTATTATTCCAAAGGAGCACATTAACCAGACCCCCATGAGTTAAGGGCGACTCTTACATAGCTGGCAATAAATCCATGATGGGATCGTGAGAAAAGCAGGAAGCATTCATGGATATAGTAGGGAGTTGAAAAAAAAAAAAAAATAGCTGACGATTTAGAAACGCGGTGTTGAATGAATAAATTAATTGAGATGTAGTATACAAGAATACGGTAGAGAAAAGGCAGCCAATATAAAAACACAGCAGAGATGGTGAGTAAAACAGACGACAGAATTGGCTGCTAGGCAAGTTTGTTGATAAAAGGGACAAAAACTTGGTTACTTCAAAGGTTTTTTTTATGATGATTAAAAGGTTTATGACAGAAGCAAGGCATCATGGTTGCTTAAAATATTTATGGATGAAGTGTTGAAACAAGTCAGAGAGAAAGGGCATTAGATGCTAAAGGGGGATAAGAACATGTTACGTGTAAGTAGTGTAGAAATTAGCTAGTGTTTGCAGATGATGCTGTACTAACAAACGATGCTGCAGAAGCTGAGGAAACCAGTAAAATAGCAATTGTGAGCATGCATAAGAATAAGATTATGAATGTAAATCGGAAATGATGGAAAGATAAGAAAAAAATGTGGTTCACAGAACAGATGTAGTGTGGAAGGTAGCAAGGTGTGTGCGATAAAGATTGCATAGAGGCTTTGAATGTCTTGGAAAGTATGGAGGGATAATTCAGCCAACCATCCCTTGTGGAAGAAGTATCGAAGCTGAATGGGAATGAAAAAAAAAGTGTAGCACGTAACGAGAAAGAATTATAAAATCCAAAATGTGGATAAAGAGAAAAAAGAGGAAGACCTAAAATGGGTTGAAAAGAAAATGGGGAGTGTTAGAGACAGGCCCTTGACATTCAGAGAACGAGAAAGTTCGCATGATATACTGTAAAAAAACGAAACTGTGTGAAAAGGAAAATTATACATGGCGCTCGTATATCTTCTTTTCCCACGTATGACGTGGTTTATGCTGTGAAATTTCTATGTAATCGCGGGTCATCGTGATGATATTAAGACTAGGAGATTGAACTTTTCTTCATATCTTGAAAGACCGCCTGATAAACGAAACGGATAATGTTGAAAAACATACTAAAAAAAAAAAAAAAAAAAAAAAATAATGATTTTAGTGTCCTCAAAATGAACAGAACAATAGCAAAAGTTCTAAACATACTCTAACAGTGTTGTCTAATTTTTAAAATGCAGTTTCGTAGTTGTCTTAATGTTGTACAGCAGAAACGACTCTCTCTTTGGAGTAACATCAGCTGATGAACATAGTAGACAACCTTCCTCCCCCCGTCTTCACCTCAATCCACCTCCAACCCCCTCCCCCTCGTCCACATCTTAGCACTGTCTAGAGATGATTAACATGCGCGTTGCTCAACCCCTGGTGAAGGGAATACGAGTAGAGATGGAGAAGGGACCCTCACCAACGCTACCTCGGCTGCTACTATTACTATTACTCCTGCAGTACTGCTATCCCTCTTACTAAGAGGATCCTTCTCCTATTCCATTTCTTTCAATTCATTTATACAAATTTCCTCGCTTTTTACCCAAGAATATCTCTCTCTCACTCTCTCTCTCTCTCTCTTAATCTGATGTCATTGTCCCCTAAGGTGCAAGGTGAATTAACGCCAGCGGAGGCTCGTCAACTCGTAGATTAGCCCATTGTTTTCACATTCTTTTCCAAAACAATCATGATAATGACACAAGTCCATTCAGGTGGAGTTGAATACGGTAGACGACAGATATCTATTCTAATAAAGATAATGGGATCTACGGGGAGTTGTGTCTTTTCTGCCCGCATTTCCTACAAGCTTTTCAATGTTTTTAAAAAATTGAGGGTTAATTGACTGTTAATGCGTTTATTTATGTCTTAAAAAATAGAAAGCATTTGGTAGCCATATAAAATATTAAATCAATTACCGTACACTGAGACACCAATTTTATATATCCACGGGAACACATTTCTTAACAATCCGAAGGTAAACCAGACAGTGCAGATGATGATGATAGCGACGATTATTATTAAGTTAAAATGAACAAGGCACTCTACTATCTTAGTCGGTAATGTTGGCTCCCCTGTATTATCTGACGGGCTTCAGCCTGGCACATTGCAAATCGAATCATATTCTCTCTCTCTCTCTCTCTCTCTCTCTCTCTCCTCTCTCTCTCTCTCCTCTCTCTCTCTCTCTCGTCTCTCTCTCTCTCTCTCTCTCTCTCTCTCTCTCTCTCTCTCTCTCTCAGGACAGATTCCTGATATTCTTCTGACCCCTTAGTTATTGCCTACCACTT
>NC_090764.1:41691148-41728648 GCF_036898095.1 Palaemon carinicauda
CACTTGAATAAAATTTTGATATTATAAGAGAAGTTTCTGGAAAAAAATATTTGTTATTGTGCAAAAAAAAAAGAAAAAAAAAAAAAGAGTATAATTACAAATAAAATGAAGAAAAGTAGCGAGCATAAACACCTAATTGTCTTGTCATCTTGGGTACAAAGATTAATATGAATTGCGAGTGTTATTGAGGATTCCTGAATGAAATGAATATAAAGAACGCAAATATTTCATACAAATATGAGAGAGAGAGAGAGAGAGAGAGAGAGAGAGAGAGAGAGAGAGAGAGAGATGAGGTTAACGGTCATTATCTTAAAGGACCACCAATTAAAAATAATTTCCTTGTCTCAATAGAGTGATTGATTAATTAATTAGAAAACAAATTACCAGATGTCGCAACAATAAAAGTCAGGAGAGAGAGAGAGAGAGAGAGAGAGAGAGAGAGAGAGAGAGAGACTTCATAAGATATCAAATAAACCTTGAGAGAGAAATGCAAACAACGCATAAATAACAACCATAAAAGGGACAATACAATAATAATACAGCTTCATTATCAAATAGTTGGAAATGTGTAGGAATGTTCAATGCACAAATATGCAAACTAAAGAGAACTGCATAGTGACAGCTATTTTACGAGATAAAAATGTTTCCACAACAATAAAAAACAATTATGAGTAAGGCTGTACAAATTAATTGTACAAGAAAAATAAGAGTTATATAGGAGTGTCTTCTAGAATATAACTAAATATCTTTGTGGGTAAATGATCGTGAATTTATTTTTTCTAGACTTAAAGTAAATTCGGCTCGTCAGACTTGAACTTTAATTCCTACAAGCATAATTCATCAAAATTACAGACCATATATGAAATATACGACGCTGTTTTAATTTGCAATGAAATATTAATAATGATAGTGATGATGATGAAAATTACGATTTATGTTGCTCGGAGAGAGAGAGAGAGAGAGAGAGAGAGAGAGAGAGAGAGAGAGACTCTCTCCAGTAACGATTTTCCACTTCGTAATGCACCATTCAGTACCGGCAAGTTTAAAGACCCTTCGCGCAGTTTGTTTCCAGACAATATCTAAACTTTGTTTATAAACCAATTCAGTGTTGAGGAACATCCAATCCACCCATCTGTTAACGTAGAACCGGTCGTTGACTCTGCAGCTATCATCACAATCCAAACATTGGGGGGAAATTGTAAGAAATTTTTATAAATTCCACAGATTGAACCCAGCCAATTATGGACATTATTTGAATACCCTTACACTGTAGTAATTGACTATTAATAGTTACAGGGAAGTTTAAAAACGTTTAATATATCTACAACTACTACTACTACTATTACTATTACTAATAAAATAATAATAATAATAATAATAATAATAATAATAACAACAACAACAACAACAACAATAATAATAATAATAATAATAATAATAATAATAAAGACAATAAATAATAATAATGCACCGCGCTTAATACTACTACGAGGGTCAAATTCATAAAAAGTTCCGATTTTAAATATGGACCATATAATTAGGCCAACGAATATCCTCTGTATGTTATGGTTCGCAATGAAACAAAAACCTTACGACACTTCGGCTTTAATCAAGTGAATTGCAACCCTTATCTGTGGGAACTTGAAAAGATGACATCGGAGAGATATATCCGCTGATGTATAGGAGCCAGCTGCAAAAACATCATTTGCAACAAACCAGTAAACAGCCTCTTGATCGTCTGATATTTTCCCTATCCAATGGGATGATCTATGATCTACTCTGTGCCGGAAAAAAAAGTCATAAAGACGTCCTTCAATATACTGTATATTAGTTAGTCTAAATTAGTACTCAGTAATGCGTGTCGATATTTTCTGCTCTTTGTGCGATTTGCCTAAGACTTACATAACCAAAATGGTACAATAAGCCTTCTATATGCTTTTTACACAGTGGTCCTTGGCCAGAGTGGATATACATTTTGAATTACATAATTGTTAAATGTTAAAACTTTATAAATAATTAATATATACATATTCGACGTATCAAAAAAATAAAAAGTCAACATTTAATAGATTAACAACTGAAAAAACAAGCAAATTACCGGCAGCCTTGAAAAAAGAAGAAGAAGAAGAAGAAGAAGAAGAAGAAGAAGAAGAAGAAGAAGAAGAATCGTCGACCAAGATAACAATCTGAAAACCAGCAACTTCGACGTGCGCAAGCATAATGAGATCAATTGCCCAGCTGGATGTGCACAAGGAATTTTATTATGAGCTAAACCAGTCCAGGTTCTTTTATTAATCCCACGTCCATCCCAAGATGAATGCGTAGATGTTCTGGGTGGGCCAATTCAACAATCTTGATCAAGCAGGGAATCTAACGAATACTAGAATACTAGATAACGTAAGACAATTTAATATACAATTTCATGTCCATAAAATTTTGTCCATCAATTCGGTTCAAGTAAAAATACTTTGAGATCCAATAACAATTGAATCTTGATTGGCATCTATGAAATGTGTTTGAGGGATAAAGAGTAATTTCAGCAGCCCCTTGATCTGAACATGATAGCATAGTAAAAATGGGAGGGAGAGAACTGAGGGACCGCAGAAAATAAATAAACAGGTTGGTTGAATGAGACGGGCAGCTGGGATGTAGGTTCAAAGAAAAGATGAACGAGGATTAGTATAGATTCTGTATATATTATTCATGGGGAAAGATGGGTAACAGCATAACAGATTTGAAGTATCAGGTAACAAATTAGATGAAATTGGGAGGAAAGTCCTCAAAATGCTCAAAAAAATTTGCAGTCTTACAAACAAACCGAGCAACTTCGCAAAACGTTCATACAGAGAGAGAGAGAGAGAGGAGAGAGAGAGAGAGAGAGAGAGAGAGTTTCAAATAAGTAATCTCTAAAAATACGCAACAGTTTAAAAGGAGGTTTTTCCACTTATTTGTTTCCTATTGCAGCATGGAATCCAGCCACAAAACAATCATTATAAACTAAATAATTTTCCAGATAATAAGGCTTTTACTAGGGTTATTAATTCAAAGGATTGCGTGCTGTATTGTCGCCCTCGTTACTGACAGCCTTTTCAGACGCATTAAAAAGATATTAAAAGAACGATTACCTAACAAATCAAACCGAAATAAGGTATAAAAACCCTATTTTTCTCAACATTACACTTCAATTTTACCACCATTCTTGTAAGTTCAGGGTTCAACACTTGTACAATTTAAACTAAGGTCAAGGGATTATGGCCTCGTTACCAATAATGCAAGAAAAATTACGGACAATTACAGTAGGAATTATAATTACAGGCAACTAATGGTTCTTTTTATCTACCAGACAAGAAATGCTTGTGAATTCCTATGGCCTCGACAGGTCAATTGTATTCAGCTAATAAATAACAACAGTTCTAAGCACAAATCACTTTCAATGTAAAAGAGCTACAAACTAAGTTCGCTGTGATCAAGACTCCAATAGATCATCACAAGAAAGTTAAATGTGTATATAATACATTAAATTGACTGTTACAGGCCTTTCGTCCTATCTATTAAAAAAAATAATTATTTCCACCTTTCGTAAAACATAAAAACGTCAAAGTAACATTAACCGACAACCCGTAATATAAAACGAGAAGATAAGTTCTAGCCGATTCCTGTTACGCCATTATGTAACAGAAGAGTAGAAGAGCCATTCATTCGGTAAAGGATGAAACTGGTTTTGATAAGGAGCAACTTCGGGAACGAATCCTCGACAAAAAACATCAATAATAGAAAACAAAAACAAAATGCATTTTCCAAGAAAGGAATAAGTAAACAGCACGATGGTGATTCACAATGTCCACAACAATGGCCCATTGATAATCATTTTTAAAAATACGATTTAAAAAAGATGAAGCTTAAGTAAAGAAAAATATCTATTATCTCCCTCTTAGACAGATTAGGTTGGCAAATAAGACTTGAATCCGTCCAGCAACGAACAAAATTTTATTTCCTGGTCCATAAATATAATGTCAATATAATTGGGTATCAAGTATAAAACTAACGACAGGCCTTCACCAGATTATGTATTTCATCATATCTATACAATACTGATTTCTGGTTATTTTCATATAAAAAGCATTTGAAGGTAGGTATTCAACCAAATTATCTTTTAACAGTTACATATTTATATACTGAAGAGAGAGAGAGAGAGAGAGAGAGAGAGAGAGAGAGAGAGAGATTGCAGGGCACCATACCTCCGACAAATTAAAATTTCAGTAAGTTAATAACCTTAGGCAAACACACCTGCATGTTTACCGTTCTACATCAGAGAACACTTCACAGTAGTTCAGCAATATCTATCTTGCATGAAAACTTCAAATCCAATTCAGTCAAATAAAGTGTCACTCATTACATCTAGCATAAAAAGGAGAGAGAGAGAGAGAGAGAGAGAGAGAGAGAGAGAGAGAGAGAGAGAGGGGGGAGGTGGGAAGACAAGAAAGGTTAACTCTGCAACCCGACCTTTCTCTGAGGCCAAGAAGTCAAGCTCATTCACCTTATCAAATGGAAAGGCTCCACCCAGAGCTTCACCTTCTAAAGAGGGCTTTCATTCATTCCTAAGATGCTATGGCGACTCAGCTACACACCCCTTCTATATATAGAAAAACCTCTCTTCGTAAACGGTAACCTTAAAATACCTAGATTATTAAATTATCTTTTCCTAAAAACTTTTATTTGGCGTTGAAATGCAGATATCGCTTCTAAATTTTCTATTTCTGAAAAAGAAATTCTACTCGGATATTTAACATCGCTACTAATACTGCTACTATTATTATTACTACTACTATTAAAATATCGGAAGCTAAAAACTAGTTTTATGTATATAAAACATCTAAAAGCGTTGAAAAAAATAATCACACGCTTTTCATCAATTGTAAATAAAATGTTAATTATTTTGATCATAATATACTATTTCTTGAAGAACAAGCGCTTGCTTCATTCTGCTGCTTATTCCCAAGGAATACGATCCTCAAAACATGTAGCTTTTAAGGAAAATAAATTTACGCAAACGAAAACAAAGTGTCTACAAGGAAGTAAACAATTTCATGCTAGTAAAAAAAGCTGTCAGTTGCTGGCCAAATTGTCAGACATACGTGGAGCCATTTCCCTCTTTTAAACACAAACAAACAATGAGGCAGCAATGACATTCGAAAGAAAAGAAAAACATTCTCTTACGATGAAAACAAAGGATAAAAATAACACAGCCAATGAAACGGTAGAAATTGTTGTTAATGCAACAGACATTCAGCAAAATGGCATCCCAACATGTTGTTTGGGTTGAAGCCTTGGCATCGAATCAGTTGGCACACCTGCCTTGAATTTGGCATTGCCAGGGTATCCTCGTATTGGCACTTCCAAATAACAGGTGTAAACAGATAGCCTTCGCTATTCCGCAAAGTAAAGACATATTGAATAAGGAATAAAATTGAGAGGGTGGAGGGGGGGGAAACATATTTGATTCTACATATTTATAAAATGTATATTTACATTTTCATGTCACATTTATAAGAGAAGGCCTCTTTATCTTAAATACTTCATGGAATAACAGTTATTGATTTTCTTCTTTACAATACTGATTAAAGTCAATTTCCTTGCTGGTGAAATAGCAAAAGTGGATTCACTACCATCTCTTCTATAAATAGTCACAAGATCAATCAACATGGGGCCGATCTCTCGCATACAAGAACAAGTATGACAACTTAGGTTTTTCTCATAGTAAATTCATGCGTCTTGGTAGGCCTTACTAGATTTATTTACTAATAGCTTACTTTCTCCTTCCCTCTGTGTTACTCAATTTTCGAGGATTCTTTATTTATAAACGAACTTCGAGCAAAAATAGCCCAAGACCTACTTTGAAACAATTTCCTTACTGATAACGTAAGTAATATCTTTTGGAACATAAGACGTACGAATTATTAAGAAAACTAATAACTTTACATCCAAGAGAAGTTTTTATGAATGCATAACAATGATAGTCAAGAACTTTGCAGAACAACAGTGACCAAAAGGTTCTTAACGCGACAGTTTCGAAACTAAATGGATTCTAAATAGCGTTTTAACCCTGCTAAATAGTGTTGTTTATATCAGATAAATAGCGTCGGGATATATGCAGTCTGAGGGAGGGTTTTGAAAATACTTTTGTTCGTACATAAAATTACCTCTGAATACCTAGGGTCATCTGGTACCTTAAGAAGGAACTCTAATATAAAAATATCTATTAGAAAAAAAAATCTCGTCAAATCTCTTCCTGGCCTAACGGCATAGCGGACAGTGTGCCAAAGACCAGTGTTCAATTCTCGAACAGGACGAAGAGGGACAATTATTGAAAACGTTCCCTAAAACCTTTGTGGACCTAAGCAGAGAATTATGTCAGGTTGAACTTTGAGAGAGAGGAGAGAGAGAGAGAGAGAGAGAGAGAGAGAGAGAGAGAGAGAGAGAGAGAACTGTAGATGTGACGTCAATTATTATAAATTATCAAAACTATGGACCTCGACATGTAATCCTCAACCATTTCTATGTGAAGCTTTTCATGTACTATTTTTTCTTTTCTCAACTGAACATGACTGATGGCAATCAAGTGAAGATAAATCAATTTGATCAGCTTGGTTCCCTTCCATAATCAAAAGTACGACAAATCTTAAATTTTCCCTACAGAATTAAAGTGAATAAAGAATGATTTGAAAAATACATATTTACCCTCACAAACACAATATATATAGGGTCTAATCAACGCAATTACTTAACTACCAGTATTTAATTGACTGTTCAGGGCATCAGAAACACAACTGCCTTTACAGAGAACTTGCCCATCCATACTCGACCATAGTCGAGCCACTGACGGCTTGTTTGGAAAATGAAGTCTATGCGTTTTCGCAATATACATACACACACACACACATATATATATATATATATACATATATATATATATATATACATATATATATACACGTACATATATATATATATATATATATGCACACATACATACATACATATATATATATATATATATACACGTGTCTGAGAGAGAGAGAGAGAGAGAGAGAGAGAGGCGCGCGCGTGTGTGTGTGTGTGCTATGTATACTTCATATATTTCGTTTTAGATGAAATTAAAAATGTCGTTATAAGTTAAACTCTGTGTGTGTGTGTGTGTGTAAATAAGATCTATAAGTTACCATGGCATGATTACGAATTTCGTTTAACAAAGATCACAAAATTTCCTTATTATGTTATCATATAACATGCAAAGCTGAGAAAATTGAAAATTAATCTGTGGGAACTGAAATAGCTGGGAACCTTACGAAAGCCCCAAGTTTAATAAATCAATGTTGATTGTAATTCTGGTGTTCCCAGTTACTTAACCTAAATACAAGAACCAAAAAACTCTACAATTTAAAGCACAGAGAGGGAGAGAGGATGCAATAGACCACAGCTGTTGAAACACCTGTTTACTGTTGAAACTATGCGCTTGAGCTACAGTCTCATTCTCGAGGCACTGAGTTCATATCAAAATATATTTCATGCTAAGATATTTCTGTAACTGTCATTGAACTTAATAAAAAGATTGAAGATAAAAAACGAACAAAGTTTTAATCTAAAAACGATTAAACTTAATTGCAATAGCGATTCAAAATCATATATTCATGATTATGTTACATGAAGAGAAAAAGCTTAATGCCACATTCGTTGCGTTAATTATATTAAGTGAATATCAGCTTTGGTGAAGGCCAATCTGTATGGGAGAAGTCCCCATACTAAAGAATATGTTGCCGGACTACAAACAACTAGGGCCATTACATAGCTAGGTCATGTGACGTCACAACCGTGCCCCTTTGACTCCGCCTATTGCGACCTCAGGCAAGGCCACACTCAATGAATGAAAGTTCCACAATATGGTTCGTTTTACTTCTCTCGTAATAAGGTATTACAACCAAAGGACTTGAGACTAACACAAAGTCTACCTCTGTTCATGATCTAAGTATTTTATGTCATTTTAACCAAGGAAAGGAATAGGACTGAGGGAAACAGCGAACATCTTCCTGACTGCAAGAAACAAAAACCACGTGTCAGGTTTTAGGGGAGTAGAAACAGTTACCCGGCATCTTAGAGGATTCCTGAAATTCTCTCTCTCTCTCTCTCTCTCTCTCTCCTCGCTTAACTACGGGTGGCTATGATTACGTATTATACACACACAAATGCGAAAAACGCCGATACACTAACAATATATATATATATATATATACATACATATACATACTGTATATATATATATATATATATACATACATATACATACTGTATATATATATATATATACATACATACTGTATATATATATATATACATACTGTGTATATATATATATATACATACATACTGTATATATATATATATATATATACATACTGTGTGTATATATATATATATATATGTGTGTGTGTGTGTGTGTGTGTTTGAGTGTTGAATTTCAGCTAACCACACAATACATACAGAACGAAAGTACTATAATCTTCCCAGTAAGGCCGGGGGATCTACCTTAAATCCAAGTTAATACGAAGAAATTCGCTGTAACAGGAATGTTACCGGTTCCTCTTATCACCTTGCCGCTAAACGTTGCAGTTTGCTCCGAATCATTTCGTATATTGGTGCAAATCAATGCCATATGCATGTCAGTGTGTATGATTATCGCCTTTACGTACAGAATAGACTTCGTATTTGTTTTAATAAAACAAAACTATAAATTACTTGGTCAGCAAAGTCCTAAAGAAAACGTGCCAGCCTGAAACGGGCAATGAATTGGTGTCGATAAGAAGAGTAAATATAGGAGATCATAAAATAGATTCATGAAGTTAGTGGTAGAGCAATAAGACATTTGTACTTTAACTGACAACTGGGGATGAAGTTGAGCAGCTTCTCAGGGCGACACATATGAAACTTGCTTACTCACTCTTCCTCTTGATTAACGAGCAGTGAATTACAACTTTGATAATCATGGGTTAGATGACGATAGAAATTGCCTTTGACAAGAGAGACATTAAAACAAGGCTTCAATAATAAGATATTGATATTTTAAACAATGTTGTGGCAAGAATTTTGGGATAACATACAAACGGTGGACAGACACAAAATATTCGCTTCGATAAAAAACAACGTGGGATACTAATAAGAATAGACATCTTTGACAAGGCCTACATATGTGATTAAAGATTTGCAGGCATTGAGGTAACCCAATCAATAAAACAGTCAATGGCAAGAATTAAAGGCTGTGGTGGCCTACTGGAAACATCCCTACCTAGCGATCTGCTGGACGTGGGTATGAGTCCAGCTCAAGCTCGATACTTTCTTGTAGTGACTGCAACCTTACCATCATTGTGAGCTATGGGGGCTATAGGTCTACCTGCTTAGTCCTCAGCAGCCATTGCCTGGCCCTTCCTGGTCCTTGTTTGGGTGGAGAGGGGACTTGGGAGCTGTTATTGTCTTGCTAGTGCATTGTCACTGCCCCTTGCCTCTGCCATTCATAATCGGCCTTTAAACCTTTAAGCGTTTTTAAGATATGGCTAGCTATCGTGTGGATGGAAGATCTGCTCTGCTTCCCTTTCTTAATCTATGCTTCTGATAAGAAGATACTGAATAATATATTATGTAATCTCAAATCGATGTCAAACACTAACTTGGACGGATTCGTAAAGTTGCAATTAATTAGTATTTGGGAGAAACGATTCGCATCTTAACAAGCAATGTTCGCTTGCAAACACCAGAGGCTTTGCCAAACGATGTGATATTTTTCAAAGGCAACGTACACCTCGATGACGAGGTCATACGTAAACAAAACTCTTCTTTCGAGTTACAAAATTCACAGTCTCCGCGAAAATTAAAGCATCGTGGTATAAATGTACCAATTGTACCAAAGGTATATTACAATATGATAAATAATGATCTATGAAAACATGTACAAATAAGGGTATTGATGAAATACAGTTAGCCATATTTTATTTCAATACACACGCAATACACGACAACATAATAACTAGACGTGTATTTTTATTTAATTTCTGAGCAGCTGTAATGCAGTGCATGTCGATAGGCGTAAAGTAATTTCAAATTATTAAGTCTCTCTCTCTCTCTCTCTCTCTCTCTCTCTCTCTCTCTCTCTCCTCAAAATCAACGTTTTATTAGGACAGATATTAAGGTAACATCCCTTATTGACTACGGCAAATGATTGATTTCAAGAAAAACGTTCGAGTACGAATGAAGGTGAAGTCGATCAGGAGCAATCAAAGGCTCTTACAGTATTCCAAATCGTGTTAATAAGATTTATATATATATATATATATATATATATATAACTCTCTAACATAGTTTCCTGACAAGAACCCTTGACCGTTATTGGATACCCATGGTAAATTTATTCATTATGGTCCCAGTCATCTTTTATCAATGTGAAAAAATTACCACAATTTTGTGCCAGACTAAGAGATATAAGAACCATAAGAAATCATACTCATTTTCCTTTGGCACTTTAAAAGTGGTGTCAACTTACTTATAATGTAAAAGAGTTTTCAATTTCTCAGACCAAAAAGGATACCTCGAATACGTGGCCAGTTATGAAACATTAGAACTGCAAAATATCTTCGCCCAAGACTTTTAAAAAAAATACAGATCGAACTTTAATATAATTGTTGTGGAAAATGCTATTAATTATAATCATAAAGAATAACACTTCTATAAAATACAAGTAAATTACAGTAACCCACCTTGCTTCTTAATTCACAAGTAAAAAAAGGCGTAATTACACTATGAATTTCAATTCCCGTTCAACTTCATGAGAATTCGGCTGAGATTCAAGTACCCATGAGAGAAAAAAAAAAGTCTATTACAGTCCTGTGGTCCACAGAATCAAGAATTTGAGAGAGAGAGAGAGAGAGAGAGAGAGAGAGAGAGAGAGAGAGAGAGAGACACTGAGACTGCACTCCGCGACATTTTCTTGAATGGTGATGTTCCATCAATATCAAGAACTTTTTGTATCTGGTTTCTTTTCCCAATCTATCTACTTGATAAATTGAAGAATCTTTAATGCTTGATAGATTATTAGTTAATGCTATTTTTTTACCAAAATGAAACCTAAATCATAACAACTAGGTTTATAAGAATTTTATATAATTTTTTTTTCTTTTTAAAGGAAAAAATCATACATTTTCAAATACATCTAGGACATGTGACAAAAGCATAACATTATATGACGATGTTATTTTTGGACTGAGTCGCCTGTTATGATGTAACCAATGATTGTTTGTGGAAAAATAAATATATCAATTTTTTCGCAAAATCTATCAATACCTTATAAAATGGTAATAAACCTATATGTAGAAAGATATATACATGATAATCTCTCACGAAATCTTCACAAATACTTAGAGATGCGAACGAAATTTGTTACTAAAGAAATAACCTCCACAAAGACTCCGATGTCCATATTTTATGGATGTATTTTATTACCATCAGCTTTCGAAAAACAATTATTGTTTACGTAAAAATTAACGACGAGACTGGATTTATTTCACTGACATTTTTTTGGTAATGTTTCTAAGCCTTTAATTCCTATTATGTTTTTGTTAGATTCATTAGTTTTTCTTTAAATATTCTCTTGTAACGTTTAAAAAAAAACATTTATAGTTTTACTAGTCGCACAAAAGTAATCTTTACGTCTACAAAAAGGCGATGCACCCCAAGAACAATTTGTCAAAACCACGGGCCCAGTCACGGAGCACCTCAGGATCCTAAATTAAGCCATAAATCCTGGAACCCAAGTCTGCTCAGGTCATTTGATGTTCCGCCGGTGACTTTGTCCAAGTTTCTTTTTCTCTGGGGCGGATTCACATTCGTTATCCTTGAAGGACACAAAACCACAAAGTGGTTTTATGGTGATCCAGAAGAGGCTAGAATTTCTAATGGCTCAGACTGATTTTGGGAGCCTTTATAATTCATAGGGCAGAATGGGTGTAAAATTCCAAAAGTTCACTTAAAACCAAACTTTGAAATGGGTAACAAACATAATAACACAACCTAACCTAAGGTTCCCCACCTAACCTAACCTAGGAGCCGTATCCTTACCTACTTATCTACCGATGTGGGCTAGGGTCCCTGGCGACCCACCTTAGACTGCCGTATTCTTCGCTTACCCTACGAATATGTCTCAACACTGCGTTTCCCACCTGGCTTCATTCCTGGCAGGGTAACACTAAATCATAATATTAATTAAATCGTAAATCTAGCTTCATATTATCGTATTTCTGAACAAGATAAACAACTTCCTCGTAAATAAAATCGATTCAACAAGTAATAAGAATGTTTCTTGTGTCACAAAACTATATTCCCTCATGACTTGAAAATTTGGAAGTATTGTTTAACTTGAAAATTATCAACAAATAGGTCTAATAATAATCATGGTAACAATGGTGACGCCAACAATAGTGAAGAATTTTGCTTGGAATTTCCAAAAATACAAAATCCGTTAGTTCATTCAATTCAGTACTTGAAGAACTCTGCAGGAAAATGCAACCTCACGTTTAATCTAATGCAGAACATTGTTCAATCTTTGAAACAAAATGTTTCAAAGTATTCCCGGTATGTTACTGGAGTAATACCATTGCTTCACATACAAAGCCGTACTTCCCAATTTGCAAAAAAAAAAAAAAAAAAAAAAAAAAAAAAAAAAAAAAAACCCACGAGTGGTAAATGACCATTTTACGCTAAATCGTGGCTTTTATTTTGCTCGAGGGTATCCATTTCCAATGACTGTTTCCTGTTTTCTGCATAATAAAATTACAGCTGTCAGAAATTCAATAATCCAAACAAAATCATGCACACAAAAATTATACGACTGGCCAATTATCATAATTAAACGTGATTAAATTTTCTTTAATAGTAACAATTAACGTGCACAGGGCGTACGTGCTGATGTTTACTGCACAACACAGTAAACATACGTGAAGAGCTCATGTCTGAATTGCATAAGGAATCTTGGTAATAAATAATGAATATCTGGTGTCTTCCACTTCCTTGAATTATATTTCTTATATTTCTAATGAAATGTTTATTACGATGTTCAATATTAATTAAGGAATTACTTTATCAATTATTCTATAAGCCAATCGAGTAACAAGAGTTACATTCTGTAGTAAAAAGAAATAAGTTTTAGGGGAATAGATGGAGTTTCACATTAAATATATAAATAAATTTCATGAAAAATCTTTGCAAGAAGAAATTTTCTGACTAAACGATGACGTTCCGCACGATTTCGTCCGCAAAGTGTCATGTAACCAGCAGCAATTTCCCTTTTTTCGCGTCGGAAGCAGCCGGTTCCGGGCCAGATCTGCACGATCTGCGCACGGGCATCGGTGGTTGTGTGCCTAGACAGAGCAACCAGAGTCACCTATGGCTTGTAGGGGGAGGGAGACGGAGTCTGCAGAAGGAGAAAGGAAACTTTCACTTTCGACAAAGGATGGGAAAAGGAGGTGGGTTAAAATACGTTCCCTTGTGGAACCCACCCAGTCAACGGCACTTTGCATTTCCTTTCCGTTCTCACCTTTCTATTTTCAGGGAAAGGAAAAGTTTCTGCCGAGTTCATAATCCTATTCTTAAATCCTTTTTAAAACACGATCAATTCAAACTGAACTTTCTAAAGTACAGTTCAGTGATTTTGAGAGCTTTTCAAATGGCATAAGCCTTGAGAAATGTTATGAAAAAAAAATCAGAAATAAATAAATAAGATCCATTGGTATAAGAATTATCACATATTCCCGACTTCCATCTTGAGGTCCTTGGAAACTTCGACGCGAGAGTTGCACACACTTGACGATCTACTAATTTAGTAACTATTGACACACACACACACACACACACACACAAAGAGGAAATGTATAAAGAACCCAGTCCTAATATCTAAATATTACCGAAAATAACTCAATTGTCAATCATTTTACACAGCCCAATAACTGAATCAATTATCAGCCTTCAACATTCCGTACTCCAGCTACATAATATGAGGGCATGAAAATTTCCTGTCTTTATATTCGATGAAGTAGACTAGCAAGAAAAACATATTGCTTGCCTCGCCAGTAACTAGTGGCTCAAAAATATTGAAATTAAGATTAAACAACAA
Organism: Palaemon carinicauda; assembly: GCF_036898095.1. NCBI lineage: Eukaryota > Metazoa > Arthropoda > Malacostraca > Decapoda > Palaemonidae > Palaemon > Palaemon carinicauda. Next base: position 41,705,355 of record NC_090764.1, read on the forward strand.
AAAGACAAAAAAAAGGAAAGTGTAAAAGACAATGTATGGGATGAAAGTAACTTCTCGGCAGTAACCAATGACTGCTAATCTCACCTCATTATCACAGTATTTCGGACGAAGCCAACTCACCTGAAAAAGAAAGAGAACACATTTAGAGGGAAGTCTTAAATAAACATGACTGCAGACAGAAAATAATGCAACAATATACAGCAGTGTTCGGTAAAACAATACATTTTCACATTACGAGAAGATGAAATTAACAACTGAGGGACGAGTTTTCCCACTCTCGTGATGCGAAAATAATAACATCCATCAAGTGAACTCCACCCACACTACTCTCTCTCTCTCTCTCTCTCTCTCTCTCTCTCTCTCTCTCTACACACATTTTCTTATAAATATTTCATAAATGATTTCCACCCAAAGAACAAATTTACTTAGTTATTTTTGCACCGTAATTATTTTACTTTTTATCTAATAAGGCCTGTATCGCACAAGGAATAAACTTCTACTTAGTAAAAGTATACAATGTAGCGTAAACGTAAAAATAGTAATTTGAAAGATATTGGACATCATGTGTTTATATTACCTACTTATCAAAAAGTAACTTCAAGAGAATTGGGTCCTAATCAAATTTGATATCAGTACAGTACGTAATATTCAAAATTACTCCATGGGCAAATAACAAATTAAGGCACCCATGAAGTGAAAAAAAATAATTTATTATATATTTTAGTCTGATTAATTTATAAACTATAGATTAAATTTAGATCCCCGCTTCTCTCTCTCTCTCTCTCTCACTGATACCTGTGTGTGAGTGTGTGAAAAATGAGCGAGTCTTGCAATCCAAGAAACCTAAAAAATAACCAGAAGTATTAGCTGCAAACACTTGACAACAGACCTTTCTGGGAAAACTGTGGATAAACCTAACAAACAAACACACACACAGGCGAAGAAACAAGCGAACAATACCGATGTCAAAAACTTTCCGTGAAATAAGCAGAAATTTTCACCTCCCACACATCGCAACCACGGTGTTGTGACACTAGCTCAGCCGATGAAAATTAATGGAGGTGACTGTGAAAAAACCCAGTGAATGTCATGTGCATCGACAAGAAACCCACAAACCCAAAACGTAAAATTGCCAGAGAGAGACAGAGAGAGAGAGAGAGAGAGAGAGAGAGAGAGAGAGAGAGAAGTCAGTCGCTACTTGAACTGTCTTAAGATATGCAGTATATATTACTAAAAAGCATCGAACGGCTTTGTTTTAACAACAAATTAATAATGAATTAAAATGAATAAAACTAGTCTACTATACATTAAAACTCAGAGAGAGAGAGAGAGAGAGAGAGAGAGAGAGAGAGAGAGAGGAGTCAGTCGTTACTTAAGCTGTTTGAAGAAGGGCAGCATAAATTATTAAGAAGCACCAAACGGCTTTGTTTTAACAACAAATTAATAATGAATTCAAATGAATACAATTAGTCTACTATACGTTAAAACTCACTGAGCGTAAAAGAAAAAAAAAAACGGTAAAAAAATGCTTTGGAACTGATGTAGCTCCGAGATAAGGCTACCTGAAGTGGTAATTCCGTCCCTTTATCTCTTCTCAGATGTCCTCTTAAAAGAGCTTGTTTATCCGCTCCAAAGCCTTAATTAGGAAGTCAGATACATGTAAGGTCTCGCCTTTTAGGAGAATTAAAATGACAAATAGACAAAAAAAAAAGAAGGTTGATATGGTGAATCTCCATGATTAAAGAGGCTAAATTAAGGACACAGCAGCGGGAGTTTCGAAGAGCGGAGGAATTTATAAAGTTGTCATAATTTGAGGAATTTCATTATTTTGAGAATGATAGATAACATTAATTTAAGCCTATCTGACTGATTCAACTTCTTCCTTTCCGTTTTCACTTTTTTTTTCAATTAAATTACATTATTATTATTATTATTATTATTATTATTATTATTAAGTGGTAAATTTTACTGTTAGAAATTGAAAATGCTTCAATACAGATAATATTTTCTAGTTTATGTTACAGTTAGAATGTGTCTGAATATTCTAGTAGATCATAGATTGCTCTAGGAATGAGAAGGGCATTTCATACTTCACAACTAATACCAAAACGATAAAGGAATTTATTCCTATCTTGACCTTGCCATGACGAAGTTTTTTTTGGAATTGAACTAGATTACAACTGACTTTTTAAGGAACGGCTACATCTGAAGACTAATATCATATGATCGTGTATATAAACACACACAAACATATATATATATATATATATATATAATATATATATATATATATCTCTATAAATATAGATATATATAATATATATATATATATCTATAAATATAGATATATATAATATATATCTATAAATATAGATATATATATATATATATATATATACATATAGATATATATAATATATATATATCTATAAATATAGATATATATATATACATATATATATATATATATATATATTTATATATAGATATATATATTTATATATATTTATATAAATATATATTTTTATTTATGTATATAATATATATATATATATATATATGTGTGTGTGTGTGTGTGTGTGTGATTGTATGCGTACTCTTTAGTGTGGCTATTCTATTCTTTTCATATATAACACTTAATTTTTTTTCTTGGGGACGTGAACAACAGTAAATATTACTTAATTTAAGGCAAGTTACCTGTAAAATCGAGACAAAACATATCACTTGGTAAAACGGTAAAAATAGCTATGAAAGAGTATGCCGTAGGAGTGCCACTCGGAATTAATCTTTACGTCACCTGAGGAAATCAGGCGTGAAGTATAATCCGTACTTCAGACGACTGTCGTCCCGGAAAAAAAAAAAAAAAAAAAGAACTGGGCAAATTGCCAGATCAGTCAGGAAGCGATCAGTTTTAAATCAATAATTCATATGAACCTAACCAAGATAAATATCTTTATTCTAGATTAAGTATTTTAAGATCATTATCTTCTATATCTATAAAATAATTATCATATCTACTTGTGAATCACGTTGCTCGTTATCCTATATTAGGTAATGCAATTAGAGAAAGTTTATCCAAATATTATGGTCGTTTCCGCTAGAACGTGTCCAATACGTCCCATATTCCACCCCCCAACCCCCCCCCCACCCCCTGGGTAGGGACTCCTTTTTTTTTAATAATAAGCACCTCCTTCCAAACCCCACCTATTTCAATTAAAATTCCTGGTATACCAACACTTCATGGTCGAACAAGGCTATGGATCAAGGGTTCTTGGAATATGAACAAATGTTTATTCACTTGCCGGAACGAAACATGCTATGCATGAACACGTCTTTTCTAACAGCTTGTTCGGGCATTACAAAGTCATACATTTTTCAGATAGGGGATTTCATATTAATCTTATCATCAACTTTGATTTAGGACAGTATTACTTGAGATTAAAATGAAGTGACGATTATGGTATGAAAAGACAAGCACACATTCAGGAGATTTTATATATATATATATAATATATATATATATATATATAGTATATATATACATATACATATATACATATATATATATATATATAGTATATATATACATATATATATATATATACATATACATATATACATATATATGTGTGTATGTGTGTATAAATATAATATGTGTGTATATATATATATATATATATAAATATATATATATATATATATACATATATACACACATATATATACATATATACACATACACACATATATATATATATACATATACACACACACACACACATATATATATATATATATATATTTCGAATATATATTGTACACGAACAAACTTGTTGCATTTACATTCTACCACTATAACTTATCGACCATCTAGAAGCAAGACTGAAACACCACTACTATCACCTGCAGATATTTGCCACAATCAACGAAAATATTAAAATATTGTGAATGCTGGGTAAGCAGAAAAAGCAAATACCGCCTAACGTAAGCAAACGGTCTTTTCTTACTCCATCTTTCTGCGGACACATGGAAACCGAAACCTTAGAACTGGCTTCTGCAACCCCTGGGCGATGGTCAACAGTGCCACGGTTGCCTAGCAAACAATGGCAACCACTTTTTGTTCACGGCTAATCTCATACAAGTTCCTTTCTTTTATGAGTTAAGCCACCAAAGCAAGAGCATTAAAACTTAGATATTGTGGACTTTGAAATGGATACAGAGAAACAACTTAGCATCACTAAGTGGCAAGTCACTGAAGACAATTTTACAAATTGCAAAATTTGAGCTCGACGTGGAAAGTACGATATATGTCTATTGCAGAATGAGAGAGAGAGAGAGAGAGAGAGAGAGAGAGAGAGAGAGAGAGATATTTGGCAACAAGTAATGAACAATTAAATATAAATAGTAGTAATATGTGTAGTTATAACAGATATCACTATCGATGCTTAACAATAAAAGAAACAAGAGGCTGTCATGCTGAGAAGAACGCATAACCAGAATAGAAAAACAAATAAACAGACCAAATAAACAACTGGCAACAAAAAAGGAATACTACAAAACAGATAACAAATCAGCTATAGGGATATCACCACATCTTTCTAAATGAGCCTCTAAAGAAGAGAAAATACGGCATGTATCCAGTCCTCATTAAAATGGAAAGATGATAGATTTAGAACACACAGTTGGGGCGTAGGTAGAAAGGGAGACAATTAAGTCTTCTTAATGAGGATCTATTTGGTGGTGTACTGTTGGGTAGAGGGGGAGGGATGGCGTCAAATTCTAGTCATCATATCCGATAGGACTCTCTTCCCCCATAGATAATTTATAATTTGTTCTGTGTTATGCTAGGAGGCTCATAATACCCTGATCCTTATGTCTCGTAATCTAAACTCAGAAATATAATATGGGTTATAGCATGATATGCACTTAGGTCAACTAATAATGCGAAAGTCAAATACCCTTAAAATAGACAAGCAATGACCTTAGGCTAACTAGCATCTTAAAGATGTGGAATTAATGATCATTTATTATATTTGCAAAATCAAATTACTGTAAATTATAGAACAAACATAAGAAAAGCTTTAATGGTTTACAAGAAAGTGTACCACGGATTAAACAGTTATTGGCATAAACTAAAATACACTATATAAAAATGGTCCAGCTAAAGGAAATATCTAAGGATAATCTATACAAATAGGCTTTTTTATGGCTGTGAAGGAGTTTCGGAAATAGATATCCCAAGACAATACCTGAGAAATGAAAGAAAGGAGACTGGCATTCCAGCCAAGGTATTCCGGACCAAGAAACGGAAATTCCAGGAAAGGTCAGTGATTTCTATTCTTCTTATCTTCCTGGAACAATTATTGTAAAGACCTAAGCTTAAGGAGTGCAAGTTTTTTCTTATGACGATGATGCTTTTTCAAGTTAAGAAACTGCGAAAAGACAAATGAAAATATAAGAAATTAGGAAAATAAGTGGCCTATGAGGACATCATTCTCGAGGTTTTTCACGGGCTTCTGCTGCAGTTCTTGCATGAAAATGCATCAGACCATAATAAGTTTTCTAATTCGCTCCATTTCTCCTACTTTCGATTATATATATATATATATATATTATATATACATATATATATTATATATATATATATATATATATATAATATATATATATATATATATATAATGTGTGTGTGCGCGCGCGCGGCCCCAATGTATAAATATAAATATGAATATGATTAGTTCGACAAATTATTGATAAATTGATCAAAAGGAAAATTTCATCAGAACTTAAGGCTTGCCTGAGCCCGGTGTCGACGACGCTAAGAATTAATTTTCATCCTTTCACCTTTCGACCATTATTGTTATTCAAGGCGAGAAGCACTACTACTGGTTCCCTTCAGGATATGAACGAGAGAGAGAGAGAGAGAGAGAGAGAGAGAGAGAGAGAGAGCTGTAAATGGTCTCACTTATTTTAGTGCTACGGGGAATCAATCACCTGGTCAAATTCGAGTGTCATGTGGGTCTTTTGGACTGGTCACTATAAGTCTGACGTCATTTCTAACTTTGGAAATGGATTGAAAATAGGTCAGATAGAGTGAGAGTTGCGACACATGTTACAATCGTAGAACTGACTCTTTTCAACACAGAGTATTTTAACGACCAAAAGATCCATGAAATTCTTTAACTTATGATTTAATGTCTAATGTTTGGAATTTTACGGACGATTCCAGATAATGACGATAATTCCATAGGTTAACAGTTTTCGCATACAAATAATAAAGTAACAGCAATTTCAGCTACGATTACATTGTATAAAATACATCTATTGCAAAGTCTATGATAAAAGCGGAAAAAAAGAGCAAACTATATCCGCATTTTTACGAGATTTGACGGCTTATAAGCAAATATGCCTTTCATGATTTACCAAGGCTTTCTTAAATTCACAGCATCTGGCCGTAGCTTTGAAGATGAAGAGATCCTATTCGTTGGTTGTGACAGTCTGTGATAAGTTTTATCTTTTCTCCATCCATAATCCCTACATCCTTTTGATCTCCTATTTTGATAAGATTCTGAGTAACATATATAAATAACGAGGGTTAACCAAGATAGAAAATGATCCCTTATTCTATAAATTTGTTTTATCTGTCTTATAAAAACATCATCTGGAGAACATACATAAAAAAATTCAAACGTTCATCAAAATAAAATCGATGACAACGCAATAATAAAAGACAAAGGCGTTTCAATGTATACAAATAATAATGCACAATAAAGTACTATATTAATTCATACAAAATCTTACCAGCTAAAGAATTTGATGATTTCATAATCATGAACACCATTCTATCAGCTTATAGTCAATTGACTCCCATTTCTACTAGATGACTGAATATTATTCGATTATCGTTGATTTACTTTAGAAAAAAAAAAATATGAATCAGAGAAAAGAAGAACAGATAATTCCACATGAGTGCGCCATTTTAGTTGTATTTCGCTGATGTACAAGTTTAATTTTCCTCCTTTGACTATGTGATACATAAATAGAAAAAAAGATAAAAACATTGTTTGGTAATATACGTCTACCAGATATTTAAAGAATGTCACTTAAATTCTTACACTATTACGTGTTTTTTTTTTCTTTTTTGCATTTTTCCTATTATACCGTTTACCGATAGTCTTCATTTGTATATCACATCAAAAGAACACATCGTTAGGTTTGTCTTGATCAGACGCTGGTGTTCTTTTATCTACTATTCTAAAGACTGTTAGAATCACAAACTTATTTTTCTAATTTTTTTCCCCCACTTCTCAGATCAGCCGGTATGTTTGTCTGTTCGATTCCGTGGCATTTCTCAGTTGATAAATATTTTCGTAACTACGTTCGATTCACTACCCCTTTATGTATAGTTCTATAGATAGTATGAATATTTTTCTTCTTTTGAATGAGCACAATAGTGTGCTGGCAGAATGATGACATGAAAGTCATCTCCTCCAAAATTGACGACTCGAGTCCCTAGTCAGCCTTCAAAGAAGTCTCTTTCAAACCGGGATACGGAAACCTCACTGAAGTCTCTTCAGCCTTACCTGAATTGGAACTTTTCCAAACTCTTATTAAGATTCGAAGGTGACGATAATTTCTCCACTGTGGAGTTAATTTGAAAATCAAGTAATACATTGACTGCACCATTAATACAGAAATGATCTTGGTATATATGATAATATTTGATCATACGAGCAAAAACTTTTTTTTTTAACAGTATTTGACAACTGGATACCATGACAGACAAAAATACGTAGCATTTTTAACCATTTTCCAATCTAGCTGGATCCGTAGAGAATTCTCCGCTATTTCCTGCACGTGACCTTTTTCATAGCATTTCCAAGCGCAATAAGAAACCGCAAGTTGACAAATATATAAACAAATATAATGGAATAAATCACAAGTGCAATGAAATCTGACAGCCTTCTCACTATAGTGAGATATTTTGATATCGGATCTGTTAAGAAGAACTCTTGACAGTAATCTCTGGTTTTGAGAAGGATATGATATTTGTATCTCGATATAAAAATATAAACATTCTCTTCTAAATATATACAAATCAAAACAAGAAATGATGAAGGGACTTGCCAGGCTTCATAAAGACAGGCAACATTAAGCATCCTCATATATATATATATATATATACTATATATATATATATATATACAGTATATATATATACTATATATATATATATATATATACAGTATGTATATATATATATATACTATATATATATACACAGTATATATATATATATATATATATACTGTTATTATACATATACACATATATAGATATATATATATATCTATACACATATATTTATATATGAAATTTATTCTAAAATGAAAACATATTTCTCCAAAAAGACACCGATCCCTTATTACTTGCCTCCTCTCAGCTCATCATTTTCATTAGGTACCGGTAAACCTGTCGTATTTCGCTTACACCACCATTAAGCTTTTATTGAATAACACCAGGGGTGTGACTCCCCAAATCTCAATTCTTCTACCCACGCACCATGTGTTTGAAAATGGCATGCAGCATGCGTATGTGTTTACCGCTCATTATACTTCGAAAAAACGTACCGACCTCCTGGTGCCTAAATGTTTCTGAACATCAAGCCCCCAGACAGCGAAAGGCCGGGGGTCAGAAGCCGCTACCTCTACCCCCAAGGGGGAAGAACGTCAATCAAGTTCCATTTGCCAATTCTTGTCGCCCCGTGTGTCCATATTACAAAAGAGGGAGTGGAAAATCGTGGAAGAAAAGGCCCTATGAATCCCTCAATCACGCCCTTCAAAACTATAAGTATTGGCCAAAAAAGTTATTTGCAGTAGCGAATAGATGCGCTCTCTCTCTCTCTCTCTCTCTCTCTCTCTCTCCCCCCCCCCCCAGAAGCTGACTTCTCTGCTCGTAAAAGACTAAATTGCAATATAACGCAGTAGTGTTTAGAAGCTATCTGCAAATCTGATAAATCATACGAAAAAATCTTCCATGGCAACCAGTCCCTTCAAACTCACCTGTCACTATTCACAATTAGCAGGTAAAATAATGACCTAGTTGAAGACTCCTAATACTTAGATACAGCATTCTTTACATCCCATATATGGTAGGCAGAGTTTAGCAAGACCAACTGAAAAGATCAGCCTCTCTTTCTCTCTCTTGAATTCAGTGAGGTCAATGGTCTTTCAAATGAGCAGACATTAAAAACTATATATATATATATATATATATATATATATATATATATATATATATATATATATATATATATATATATATATATATATATATATATATATACGTGTTTGTCAATAAAATCATACTTATTAGTGGATAATTACTTGTTATATATTTCATCTCTCGTAGGACGATTATGACGTTTCAAGACAATAATATCTTTTATGTTATAAATTATAAAAATGGCATAAATGTACTTGGCATAAAATATTTTTTATGGGGGATACTTTTGATGAATTTAAGGGAACCAAAATAAAATTCGTCACATATATCTTATTTTAATGGTTTCTTCAAAGAACCTCGATGATTTTCTGCAAGACAAAACAGAACAGTAAAACAAAACAAAAAATCAGCTAGGTAACAGAGAGAGAGAGAGAGAGAGAGAGAGAGAGAGAGAGAGAGAGAGAGAGAGAGTTCTGATCCATTATTTGCGTATCCAGAAGCATTGCGGCGTCCTGGAAAGGTTAAGCGGACGTTGAAAAGACCTTCCTGATAGGCGTATAAGGTGCGGCGAGACTACGCCGTCAACGAGACGCCTCGTTTATAATATGTTATCGTAAAGGATGCGGTCAATCCCTGCATTTACCTACTGTTATGGAGTAATATTTATGGCAGCTATCTTAAAACGCTCGATAACGTAACCTATCATTCGATGGACCTTACTTAAAAATAAGGCTGTTTCGTGAAGCATCAGCTATCTCCGTTTCCAAAATAGGGCAGGAAGAAAATTGCTTTCTATAAATTAATAAGTCTCGAGAGACCAGGAGAAGAAAAACAGAAAAAACACAAAGATGAAGAAAACGTGACGTTTTGGACCTCACCTTCGTTGTCAAAGTGAGCCACAAAATTCTTAGTATAAAGGTGGTGCTGAAGCCTCACCTTATCTCTGGCGAGTATCTTTAGTGAGAGAAACCCGGGTACTTTATCTTAGATGCCTATCTTTAAAACCCTCTTCAAGCATGTATGGTAATCCCTAGCTATCATGCTAAACTAAGTGCTAATCTACGTACCTTCCATATACCAAGAATGGAGATTCAAAAACAAAGTTATATTTAAATATTATAACTACAATGTATTATTTCATTAAGGTTTAACATAACTAAGATTCTAAAATTGGAAAATATATTGTTGCCCGCATGAAGCATAAAAAAATTCAATCTTTGTCAATTATAGATGCAGAATTTCAGAAATGAATGCAAATACAAGGAAAGGAAAGTCAGTTTTCTATCTGCAAATAGGAACAGAAAGCCGAGAAATGTTAACAGTAGATACATTAAAAAGGGATAAAAAGGTTTAAAAAGTGACTCAATGTTTTAAGATGGTTTGTTCATGAGGAAAGGGAGGTAGTAAAATCAGGAGCAGCATGAGAAAACTTGGTAAATGGGAGAGAGACGGTGCAAAATAAGGAATCGGAAAGGGAAGGGCCTTTATATACTGTACATGAAGCACATACGTCCGAGCATTGATAGAAGGGAACGACGCCATGTTTGTAGTGGGGCTCGACTCGCTAATGATGCACTTGTGTGGGTAAATGAAAGGTCACTGTAGTCGAAGGCTTCAAAATCCGTGTCAAAATAACACTGTGATAGTGACAATTTAGTTTTCCTTGGAATCATCAACATATATGAGAGAGAGAGAGAGAGAGAGAGAGAGAGAGAGAGAGAGAGAGAGAGAGAGAGAGAGAGAGAGAGAGGGAGAGATTTGGATTCTGGAATCCCCTACATAACCCAACGCCATCTTTACCTCCTCCTGACATCAATCACTTGTTGACTCCAGCACAAGACCGGTAGGGAGTACAACGCCATTAGACGTAAATGGGCGTTTTTATACCTTTTTAAGACGCCAAGACACCTCTTGTGAATAATAGATCCTGGGCCTTAACGTATCATTTTCTCAAATAACTTCTAATTACATTCACTTATTTTAAGTATTTCAATATTTAACGCTCTTAAGTGGCAGAGAGCGTTAATGGAAATATGTCTTAGAGTCCAACCATATAAGTATATGATAAGCCTCAAAGCCTCCTCTCCACTCAAGCTAGGACCAGGGAAGGCCAGGTAAAAATTGCATATTACTTAGTATGTAGACCTTCAGGACCGTAAACGCTTCCCTAGTCAACAAGGATGGTGAGGCTGCGAACATCGCTCGAACTTCCGACCCACGAATCGCGAGGCAGAAACGTTATCTAATAGGATACCAGGTACCATTTTGGTAAAGGAATAAATGCAAACTCAAAACAATGGTGTCTATAAATAGATTATGCATATATATATATATATATATATATATATATATATATATATATATATATAATATATTATATATATATATATATATATATATATATATATCTATATACTATATATACTGTATATATATATTATATATATACTATATATATATATATATATATATCTATATATATATATATATATATATATATATATATATATATATATATATATATATATATATCTATATATATCTATCTATATATATATATATATATATATATATATATATATATATATATATATATATATATATATATATATATCCAAAGTACTCCCTGCACCTGTAGAACATCCAAGAATCAGTTCAAACTTACACAGTCTCCAGGTTCTTTTACTATTAAAGATCACCATTAAGGAGAAATATGAGTATGCGTACTTTAGTCCAGTCACCCGCCGTGCTCCTGATAAGACTTTGAATTCCCCGATCGTGAAGGCCACTTTTTTACCCCCCCCCCCCCCTCTCTCTCTCTCTCTCTCTCTCCTCTCTCTCTCTCTCTCTCTCTCTTCCGTCCGTCACCGATAATCAAGACGGACTTGCAAACCCTACCAAGGCGCTGCTGAAACGAGATACCCGATACGCCTAACCCTGTCACTGAATCCTTTATGAGCATTCTATGGAGCCCTAAGAGCCTTAGGAGCGGTTCATAAAAGGGATTTACACGGTACTACTATAATCCGCACCTCACGGGATCCTACACTTAAGACGTAGGGTGCTTATCTAACCGTGACTGCAAAACAGGTGAAAGTTCAGGATGTTCAGCTATTGCACTTAAAAACTCTCGACTCGTGTACAATTTACTGTAATTCTTGAGTTCGTAAATGACAAGTTTGGCCAGTTCTAAATGTACATTTCTATTTTTAGGCATTTGTTTTTTATCAGTAAGAATACAGAGCCTACCCAAAATGAATGAATACGATAACAGCCAATTATAACACATGTTGCCTTTAAGCACATGAGTTTATACACCAGTTTTATATTCATAAACACATACATAAACATACAAAATATAGATAATAAAAATTTAATAAACTCATCTTCATATAATCTCACAACAAAATTTCTTTTATTATTAAAGCTATAATTGAATTGCCCGACTGGGCTTAAATTGAACCCTATTTACACAAAATGGAAAAACAAAGTAGAGAAGGGTTCAACTGATATCAGAAACAACGAACTTCTGATGCTACAGGTCACTCCAACCCCTTCATTCAACCCTCACACAGAGGGATGATTTTAATTGAAGATTTTATCCCTCAACCTAGAATGTTACTAACATAAGGAACGGATTGAAATAAATAAAAATAATGATTTTGAAAAAAAAATGGACTTCAATTACAAAATACAACTAAATTCATTAAAAAAAGAATAAAATAAGAGGCGGACCAGCTGTAGGAAATAATTGTTTCCCTTATTAAAGTTTCAATAACAATGGGATTATTTCTTACAATACTACCATAGTTTCAGTCGCAAAAGGTATCCACATCATCTCATATGTTTAATATTTCTTAATTTCTAGCAAATACTACGACCATCCACAATGAAAATTTCCAACAATCATAATGCATACCAATAATCATACATCCTTAAAATAACCCAAATTAAGCAAGGACACTCACAAACACAATTATACATGCAGATATGTTGCAAGAACAATGAAACTCTTGTGCCATTGCATCCTTTCAAGAACTAGAAGACAATTACAGTTATTAACCATGTCATCAGGGTATGACAAGAGAAGTAATTATTCATGTCTAAAATGTAATGTTTTAACGACATCGTCTTTACATAAACTTTCAAAGCTTCGCATCTGTTTTGCTAAGGAAACAGTTAGCAAGGTATAATGAGGAGCAAATAATGATATATACTATGTATAGTACCACTTGTAGGAATAAACATACATACGTGCATACATATATACATTTATATATACTCATTTATACTGCATATATATATATATATATATATATATATATATATATATATATATATATATATATATATATATATACATATATAAATTTTTACTTACATATACTGGATATATGTGTATATAAATCCAATCTCTTCTCAAACTTTCGCTGAATTTTTATTCTATCATCCGGCAGGAAGACGTTAAAAAAATTAAAGAATCAATTGGATAACTTACAATGTATTATTTCTCCTGGGTTTTGCGACAGTGCTCATTGCAAGAACATGCATCATTTATATAAAAAACATGATGGAATAAAATACACCAGCTTAAATGATTTACCATTTATTACTTAATTCCCAGTTGAGTGAATAAGATGTGGGCAAAGATAAAATATTAATTTGGATTTAACGTACATGACAAAAAATCATATGAACTCGCTATATATAAACAAGTTCATTATAAATTTCATCAGGTAGCTTAATACAACACTAAATAAGCAAACGCCACTTATAAGGAATAATACCCTCCTGGTTTTCTTATAAAGCAAGAATCAAATTGCACCCTCAGTCCCCTCGCTCAATGTTATGACCGAGACGGAAGCCAAGATCTTCCTGCTTTACGACTAAGACACTTTCATCTCCATTTCAACCTACCTATCAGTAATTAATCATTATATTTTCAAAACTTTTCTATATAGAAAAAATATCGTCTTAGTATTTGCCAAATAACTTGAGAATGGCAAAATAACCTTCTTAAATATATATACTTTTGCCAAATGAGATACTTTATAAAAATAATAAGATATCAGTTATGCATGTCTAGGTGTGAGTGTCCTCCCAAAATAAATTGTTACTGAATTAGCAGCTAATTGATATAGTGATATATTAAATACATTGTTATCCTGCATTTTATCATTTATGGAGTGACGTATATATTTCCCCTAAAGTGTAGGCGTTCATGGAAAAATAAAAATACACAGAAAAGAAATTTCAAAGACAGCACACTTATGCACATATATATATGTGAGTGTGTGTGTGTGTGTGTGTGTGTGTGTGTGTATGCACACACATGCATATATACATAGTAGTACTTAGGCATGTTACTCGACGTTTATGATGAACAATGTTTTGGTGGCTTTCAAAAACCGAAGATAGCTTCTTATCGGATGAACTGTCCTGCAGACAGTTTTCATAATAGCAGGAATAAATGCATTTAAGTTTCTCCATTTATTATTTAGCATCAACTAGTGTTTCGAATCACATTGGTTGACTGAATTACACTATTAATATATAGGCTATGTTGATGAAAACTTTGATACAAAAATATTTGGAAAATCCAAGTGATTGACAAAAATTGATAAATGGAAAATTTAGATTCTTTAAAATACAAAGACGATATTTAAGATGATTTTTTAAATACATAAATGATTTTTCACAAGGCTTCAAAGAACTTCATAGCCGATTTTTCAACGCCACCTAGACATTGCCTATTCATCATAAACACACACACACACAATATATATATATATATATATATATATATATATATATATATATATATATATATATATATGAATGTATATATACACAAACTATATATATATATATATATATATATATATATATATGTATGCATATATCATTGAAATGTATTTATGCATGAATAAACACTAACAAACCAATATATTCTACACGTACAAATAAGACCACAGATAAAATATATCATGATGATATATCAAATCTGGAATACCTGACAAACCGATAGCAGAGTTAAAATCTGAATCTGAACCCCGGATGCCAACCTAAACGAACATGCCATCGAGCGCCCACTCCTTATATGACCACAGTTGCCAATGTGAACCTTCTGAGCAACTACCCAACGAAACTACCCGGTAGTAAGGTAGGGGCAGCTGCAATGGTTAGGCAGTAGAAGCGTTGTCGCATACCCAGTACCTTATTATATCATATTTGACCAAAGGCATTTCTTTCAATGTGCATGGCCAAGACTTCTGGGCTTACGAGATTATAAAATATCTATGCCATACATGGAAAACAAACTTATGACAATGATGTCATATTTCAGAGTTCTCATCTACAATTATAATGACATGAAATCAAGGTAATCATCAGTATTAGGGCGTGAATGCTAAATACTGCACATAAATCATTGTAAGCACAAGTTCGTAATTTTGTCAGGAAGACCTTTTTTTTTTTTTCTAAATACCAAATATCATTTTAAGAGAACCAACCGTTCTCGAAAAAAAAATGAAAAAGGATAAAACTAGAATTGCCAGATGAACAACTTGCAAATGGAGTTTCACTAGGCCTAAAAGAAACAGCCGTGGAGTGTATAAAATCTAAACCTTTACCATTCTAATTGCTGATCTTTTTCGAGAAGTATCGAGAGTGTAACCAAATATGACTAAACGACCCCATCATCGGAATGTTAAAAAGAGGGTTTCATGGTACTTTGTTCAGGTGTGGGTTTAAGCTCATTGACTTCCTGTCTGAATGTAGCACTTACCACCCTTATCAGAGGGGGCATCACATATGTGTGATAAATTTTGTATTTCCTTTGATAAAAAAATAACAATGCATTGACTGAAATACATCTCCCGAAACAAGCGTGTATAAATAAATTTATGAACATAAACAGCTACAAACAAACACACTCACAATTACATATCTATGTGTGTATGAACACACACACGCACACACACACATATATATATATATATATATACAGTATATATATATATACAGTATATATATATATATATATATATATTATACATATATATATTATACATATATATATATATATATATATATTCCACACAAAGGAGTTACCTGCAAATTTATAAGTCGAAAAGCTTATTAGCAGAAAATGGGCACCCTTCATGAGATACGAAACACTTGTACAAAAATGTGAAAATAGTAGGGATATACGTAAAACTCTTTATACAAATATCGTGAATTTGCCTGTTCTTGTTAGCACAAAAAAATATTTGATTCATGTAAACATGAAACTATTTATGAACTCTAGATGAAGGAAGTTTTTCGTTCCACATTTAATATTCCTTAACCATAGAAAAGCTGGGAATTATAAAAGTTAATTTAATTTTTCGTATATTCAGATATGTTAATATATTGTCCCTTCTATAAATCTAATTATTCAAATTATAATTTTTGCTACATTCCCAGTTACCTTGGTTCTTCATTGTTCTCCTTGAGGTTATAGTAGTAAACACATTTCTATAATTGTTTTTTTAGTTTGTGATTGCTAAATACCTTTGCACCCTTGAGTCTGGTAGTGAAAAGGCATCGTTGAACATTGCAGAGCAAGAAAACTTAACTTCGAGCTCGGCTAACAATTCCCTCTTGACTCATCACAAAGGAATATATGGGAGTGTTATAAGGGTCCGAGTTACGAATTTATTGCTGTGGAAACTTTTGTTATGCGTAAACTAGTGTAAAGAAAAAAAAAGGGGGAAGGGGTATGGGGAATGGTTTGCTATTTCCTAATCTTCCAATAATACAACTAAGGTCATAAAAAGTTAGCTTGATTATGAAAGGCTTGATTTTAATTTTGACATCAAGCCTTCCACCATTAATATGAAATGCTGAAAATAATATTGTGAGAGAGAGAGAGAGAGAGAGAGAGAGAGAGAGAGAGAGAGAGAGAGATCAATTACTATTTACTTAAAATTATGAATACTTAAAAGTGAATTATGTCTACCATCCACTACCTTAATACCTATACGAAAGTAATGAATAACGCATTGCTAAAGCGGCCCTTTGTCGGACCCTCAACCATTTACGCAATTTGCCAACAGGCCTCTACTCATGAGTTGACTTTGTGGGTAGGATGGATAAGTGTATTTGCTAAAGGCGACTATGTTCGTGGCGTTACTTTCCTTGCCATACCACTTGAAGGGCAAATCTTTATAAAGAAAAAAATGCGCAACTCAAGAATCATTGAAATTCTACGAAATCGTCTGGAAGTGAACAAGAAGGGATTTAATTAAACAATGCAAACAATTATTAATCACAAATTCATTTCATTAACACCCTTTTACAAGTGAACTAAAATACTGAACTGAAAATACCTCTTAAAAGAAAGATATATCCATTGTTTCATATGAAATGGGAATATCCACTGATTCCATAAGAGAAATCGTAAAATACGAAGTGGGAGGTTAATTCGACATATAGACGTGTTTTGAGAGAGAGAGAGAGAGAGAGAGAGAGAGAGAGAGAGAGAGAGAGACCTTCTACCTATCTGTCGCTTTGCATTATTCATTTTGAAATTCCTACCCATTCCTTCCCTTCCCCCCGTTGGCTACTGGATGAATAATAATGATATTACCATTCAACAACTGGTACAAATAGTAGCCAAAGAGTGAAGTGGCTCGACGTGTAAAGATATATAGTATCAGTGGTTCAAGAATTAATATAAACAAAAGGAAGAAATCAGCAAGGAATTTGCAGCATTTCCTAACATCAATCAAAGATCATAAAATGTATTGTACAACTATTAAAGGCATAATAGCCTCGGCATCCTCCATACAAATCCACAAGTTTGTATGTATGTATATATATATATATATATATATATATATATTGTATATATATGCAGATATATTTATATACAGGTGTGTCTACCACAAAAGGAATTTAATATTGAATTCAACCTTGGGAATACATATCTACGGAAAATTCTTTCCACTGAAGTACCTCCATCTGGGCCGGGATTTGAAACTATGCCTCTATAGTAAAACAAATCCAACAGTTAACCCTACCAATTGAGCGACCAAGAAATATATAAGGTCATTCCGACTTGCTGTACATATTCTTGAAAAATTCAGGCCTTTGTATTTAGAAACGAAAATAATCCATTTTCATGATACCCCATTACCGAGTTTAACATTTGCTATTTAAGACAGATTTTCCTCACTAACACACGGAATGCACTTCTAACAACACCCCCCCCCCCCCCGGGTGTAACTCATCGAAATCATATACTTTATTTTTACAAACATGCCGTTCTTCATTTCAAAATATTCTGGTACCTCTCCAAACTTCGCTACTAAGTTTTACCCAACCTTTTACTGTACCTACTCTCATTTCTCGCACTTAAAAACTTTCTTAACACATAAAACAATAGGAAAATAGTCCTTTTCGACAGCTTCATACTTTTTCTTTTCATTCGTATTCAACATCCACCACTCCAGTTCCATATATGAATGAGAGAACCTGAGAGGTAAATCCCGAAAAAGTAGGAATAAAAAACAGGGCTGAGAGCCTAGTTATTTGATGTATATATATATATATATATATATATATACGTATATATATGCACATACAAACATATAATATATCTTCATGTATATATATATATATATATATACATATATATAGTATATATATGCATGTGTGTGTAAGTATACACGTAGGTATGCCTGTATGTGCGTTTCATAACAGGTACATTATTGAAAAAAAGGCATTCCTAAATCATATATTTGAAGAGAGGGCATATAATTTCAAAGATATCTTGCCCAGAATTGACTTGAATTATACGACTAGTCCAAGAACCAGTTCCCTCTAATCGATGAACGAGTTCTTGGAGTAAAATCTATTAATATTCGAAACTAAATCACATTGCGACAGCCTGTTGCTGCTGCTTGTAGATCATTCAGTTCTTTTGTAAACACCACACACAAAACATCACATTAATAGGTATCCTGATGAGAGAGGAGAGAGAGAGAGAGAGAGGAGAGAGAGAGAGAGAGAGAGAGAGAGAGAATTTACATGTAAGCACACACTAAAGACGGTATGCAAGAAAACTTCAAAAGCATCTCTGAAATTTTGGGAATCTTCTGCCTTCCACTGATTTCTCAGTTTCGAGAACAATGGGTTACTTTGTTAAATAAATCCTTACAAGGTACTACGTACTACTATACCAGCAATTCTTATTTTTGCACAGATAATGGCTTCTTATTTACAATGAAGATATGCAAGAACAGGTAGATTCTATTATGATATACAGCAGTATCTCGATTGTCAAATCAAACGTTACCCTGGAAGCCATTCAAAGCTGTAAAAGGAAAATTTGCATTTTTTTAGTCCATTATACCGAGAGAACCTAAAATCCATACAATATAAGTGATAAAAAAAGGACGTACCACTTATCAAACTAAAAAAATCTAAATAAGAAAATAATCTATAACTAATATGAACATTTAAGCGACGCACATTAAAGCCTAAAAATTCAACGTCAAAGAAAAAGAAAATAAACAAGAAGCCGAGCAGACGAGACATAGCCCCAAAAGGAGTCTGTAGATTAGAGTAGAGAAGAAAAAACTCGTCCAGACAAGTACGCAAGAATTGCATCCGACACCGAGAAAATTAGAAAAAAATCTAGGATCTACATTTTCTATTTTTTTATTTTATGTTTAATGGGGAAATTAATTTCAAACGTTTGAAGTAAAAAGACTTTATTCCCGTTAAGAGCATATTGTAATAGCTTAGCAATATTGTAGATTAACTAAACACTTTGTTTTAACAAAGATAATTTCTAATCACTAAATCACATCTTATCGTAAGGAATAACATGATCACGCAACCGTTACATTTATTTTTATACATAACACAACTATAGCAATTAATCAATAACTGGCCCCAGGTTCCTTGTCTCCTGATAGGGAGGCCAGCAAGATTATAGCAATCATAGCAATCAGTTGCCATCAAGGCATTATTAAGAAAAACACGCCCATACGAAATCAGATTATTATCTCATTAATTCTAGTCGATGTAAAGCCGTCGTTCGTTATTACATATCGTACACAGATACCGTTATTAACATTCATTCTGACACACCCACTCTGCAACGCCTCTGCTAATGCCTTTCTGGATAGGTATAAACCTGGCGCCCTACTCCTCAACCACACCCCACACCCTCTCCCAAAGGGCTTGCCAGTACCCAGTGGAAGAAGTGAGCCGAAAATTAAGAGTACTACTTCAGGGATCATACCTCTTGTGGTACAATATAAGCCTTACTTTATGGATATCAAGATTACAACAAAAATCATAAAATTTACTATAGCTTTTCTTTCAAAGTAAAGATGGTATTTGTATACCGATGAGAGAGAGAGAGAGAGAGAGAGAGAGAGAGAGATTTGTTTAACAATTAAACCATCAATAAAATGAAAAAAACAAATCAAGAAAAAAAACATTAAAAGCATCATGTAACTAAGAAACAGGAAAAGCTTATATTAAAAATTATAGAAACCTCTTAAAGTACTAACGTTACAATCTCAACTCAAAAAATGGTTAGAGGTATGTATACAATTTATCTCAAAATTTAGTATCATATTCTATAATTTTTCAAGGTTAATTGGCCTCTACGGATGTCACTGTAAATCAAACTAAATCATTGGTTTAGAAATAGTAATGGGCGGAAACTTTTAACCTAATTTTTCTAATTCATAGGAGAAGAGATTATGAAATTATCCATTTCCTGCTATCACGCTCTACAAATTAACAACTTGCATGACACTCTCAACAACTAGAAAATAGGTGCAATCAATTTAATAGAATAATCCATTGTCACCATACTAAAGGCCAGGAATGTCTTTCAGGATGATTTTCTCCACTTCTTAAATCCTTCAAAAATATATATTTTCGGGGAAACCTTCAAAAGAGTGCACTGGCCAGTTTACAGCAAGGACAAAATAAGCTATTAACATGACTACTTTCAAGAGAAAACTATTGCACGTATATATTTTGCATGGCTCATCACCTTATGTACATGGTGGCACCAATTGGGCAAAACTTTCCACTTCTTAACAAGTTTGTAGATATGAAGTTAATCAATAGCAAGGCCTTGGTCGATAGATAAACTTTTCTTGACTTCAACGAAAGATGGAACTCTTTACGCATAATTTGCTAGGTCGACCAGACGGCCAGTACAATCCATCCACACATTCATTATATACATACACGTATATACATATATACATTATATCTAAATATGTATATATTATACCTATGTAGTGCCTGTGTGTGAGCGCGCGTGGGGAAGTAGCTTTGGAAAAGGGATGTAGTCACCTTGGTACGATGAAATTTCCAAACTCAAAGAATCTTCAATATTCTAGAAACTAAAAAAGTATTCTGTTCACTGAATTTCAAGGTGTGAAATTCACCAGACAGCCAAGCGTATCACGTTACAGCTGCATACCTCGTAAATTTTTATTACAAAAAATGGTTTGAGATGAACTCTCTTCTATCACAGATAGGGTGTAAGAAGAATCAATGTCATGAGAAAGGCAGAAATACACAAATCTGGTAAAATGGATTAGTTAAATGAAAGGATGGGTTGAGCATTCTAAGGTGGTTCGGTAATATAGAAAGAATTGCTCACAATATGTTAGTAATTTATAAATAACAAATGTTACGAGGAAAGCCTAGAAAGATTTATAAAAATTCTGCGAAATAAGCCTAGATAGATAAGCAGAATGCTTCAAGCCCTAGGCCACCAACAGGGAAAGGAGACCAGCAAGAAAAGGGAATTGGGAAATAACCAACTACATAAGAAGTAGAAAAAAAAAATTGAAATCCGTGACTATTTTAAAATAGATCGGTCATATATAAGCTACAAAAAACGAGACTTGTCAACCTCTACAATATAAAAGCATTTTCAGCAAGTTTGAACTTCTGAAGTTCCATCCATTCAGAAGTCAGATTGGTCACAGCTGGAATAAAACTTCTAAAATACTGGGTAGCATTGAACCTTATGATGGAGTCGGTAAGGCTGTTAGAATTAACTACATACCTAGTACTACTTACAGGGTGGTATAATCTGGGAAAATCTGAATATAATGGATGGTCAGAATTAGGAAAAATCTTATGCAACATGCATAAAGAAGTAACTGAACGACTATGCCCAAGATTAATATCCAGATCAGGGGTAGGAAATCTAATGGGCTACAAGTTTTTGTCTAACAAATTAGGATCAGTCATCATCTGAAGACCAGACAGAACAAGACTCGAAAAATGGCAGAGGGAAAAATATATAACATTTTACTCAAGATATATTGATCACTGAAAATTTTAAAATACTCTCTCAATAAACCAGTGTTTTGTGCAATTGAAGTAGACACACGCCGAATTTGTTTCTCAAAATTAAAATTGAAATCTATAATCACACCTAGAATCTTAAATAAGTTTTATATAGTTGAAAAGGCATTGTCAATGCAAAGATCTGGACGTTGTACAGCCACTGTCCCCGCCTTACAATCATACTCAAGTGTTGTTAGGGTTCAACCTCATCCCCCATAATTTGCACCATGCATTAATTTTAGCTAGATATCTATCAATGGATTCGCCAATCATAGGTAATCATACACACACACACTATATTATATATATATATATATATATATATAGATATATATATATATATATATATACACACACTGGGTGTTTTAGTTCAGAAATAAGAGTACAAGGTTCAAGGTTCAATCCCAACCTGCCACCCTATCACCCTAGAGTTGACTCAACTAAGATGGGCTGAGTTTTATCATGAGTAAAAAGAAAAAGGCATAGTAACTTCGCTCAAATACTTTATGAAAATCAGAGGGTTCATCCTCTTTAACAATGAATATAATACATAAAAACAGAATCTATATGTGAAATACACAACAGCGTATAGAAATCGATAAATGTTCAACGGAGTTACCTTCAAAATTGACAGGATATTTTAAAAATTACTAGTTAATTTTGGAATCAACTGAATTGAGAGAGAG
>NC_090764.1:41733648-41736148 GCF_036898095.1 Palaemon carinicauda
TTCCTTCGCGCCTGCTCTCTCAATGCGTCAATGACATCAGAGCATCTTCAACAAAGGCGAACTGACCCCACACCCATCCAATAAGAATAGACTGCCATTTAACAGAGCTTGGCATTTCTTCGACCTAGCTTTCTCGCACACTGAGACTGGAAACAAAGGCCATTGCACTCCACTCCCAACCAAATCACGATCCAAATCTCAAACGCCAAGGCTGCACGAAACAACGAATTTCGTGGCCAGGCACTCAAGAGAAGATCAAAAGACCAATTCGTTTTCCGTACGGCAACTCTCTCTCTCTCTCTCTCTCTCTCTCTCTCTCTCTCTCTCTCTCTCTCTCTCTCTCTCTCTCTCTCTCTCTCTCTCTCCAGTTGTGTTCACATGGAAGGAAAAGTCAGAGCAATCACTTTTTCATTTCTAACAACATAAGCAAGACTTTGGAAATAACTTAATCAATTTTTATAAATAAAAGGTATCACTACTAATGTCATTTGTATTACAGGCTAAGATACAGCCCTAGTTGGTTGTAAAAGCAGGATGGAGAAGAAAGAAAGGGAAATAAACTGTATCTAAAGAGTAAAGAATAAAAAAATATTTCAAGATCAGCAACAACGTTAGAATAGATCTTCCATATATATATATATATATATATATATATATATATATATATATATATATATATATATATATAAATATATACATATACATAAACATTCATATATAATATATATAGATAGATAGATAGATAGAGATAGATAGATAATATATATATATATATATATATATATATATATATATATATATATATATATATATATATATATATATATATATATAAATATATATATAAACTATGAAGATACTTATGTAAACCTGATCAACATAAAAACATACATTAGAAGTAACCTGTTAAAACCAACGGCTATGAATACATAATGAAATATGAAATAAAAACGATAATAAAAAAATTATCTTGATTAAAGAAATTAGGATCCACAAAGACTAAATGGGCTACTATTATAAACATAATACTCTAAATACATTGTCTTATACGACAACATAACACTCATAAGTCTCATGTTTTCTTGATGACAACATAACACTCATAAGTCTCATGTTTTCTTGATTATGTAAACTATAGCAATCATAACGACTCTATTTCTTGCAGGTACGGATTTGACGGAACTACGCTGTTCTTGAAGACCAGCAATCTGTTGCTCAGAATTGACCGCCATCTGACTCACTCGGCGCCTGCTCAAAACCGCAAGCTTGAACAAAAAGGAAATACAGTTCTTAGTTCTCCCACCCCCACAAAAAAAAAAAAAAAAAAAAAAAAAAAAAAAAAAAAAAAAAAAAAAAAAAAAAAAGGTAGAGATACATTTTCAAGGACAAAAATCTGACTAAAATCTCTTTTTATTCGATACATTTCTGTTTGCATCAATGATGATAACTAATCATAAATGCGAAATCTATCACAACACAATTAATGGAAAATGTTCCATGAATGAATTAATCATTTAATGTAATCTTGCAGAAAAAAAAATAAATTGCGTGTATCGTAAAGGAAATAATAATTTTCTTTCCAAAGCAGTCTCTCTCTCTCTCTCTCTCTCTCTCTCTCTCTCTCTCTCTCTCTCTCTCTCTCTCTCTCTCTCTCTCTCTCTCTCTCTCTCTCTCTCATACACAATACAAGGCAAGTCCCAAGATTATCCTTATTTCTTATGTTCAATTCATATGCAACGGGTAATTCCTGCATTACGTTATTATTTTCTCTCTCACACATTATATATATATATATATATATATATATATATATATATATATATATATATATATATATATATATATATATATATATATATATATATATATATATGTTTCATTACAAACAGACATACGGCGCCAATCTTCGTCCCTAAGAACTATCAGTTAGCCCGTTCCCTGTCCTCAAAAACCGCACGGCAAACTGGTACTGGTCTCAGGGGGTGGGGTGGGGGGTGGGCATACGTGTAAGAGTGTGAGGGTTTACAGCTATATATTTTGAAGGAGAAGAGAGGGATTGGGAGTTGGAAAGGAACGCTTGGACTGAAGAGGAAATCCACCATTAACTCTTACACGCAAGACGTCTTTAAGCAACACCTGAAACTTGCTATTTGAGATCGGTCTTTGGACAAAGCTTGGAAAGTGTTCGCAAGGAAAGTTCATAAACGACTATTATATAAGTTTATAAGTATGAGGACAGCATCATCAGTTCGCTGCATATTTATAAGTATATATATATATATATATATATATATATATATATATATATATATATATATATATATATATATATATACATAAATAAATGTATAAATAATTAATGTATATATATAAATAATTAAATATATATATATATATATATATATATATATATATATATATATATATATATATATATACATACACATTTGTGTGTGTACACGCGCGTGTTATGTCCATGGGTGTAGATTGTCAATGTGTA
>NC_090764.1:41741148-41743648 GCF_036898095.1 Palaemon carinicauda
TTCATACACATTTACAGGCAATCTATCAGCAGTGCACTAAAGCATACCTCACACAATGCCCTTTGCTTATTCATCATATACTCAGGCTTCCTATATTTTAAAAAGACTTGCTTTCCCTCTACCTAGTACTTTCTATGTATGCTCCTCTTCTTCATTTAACAATTGAGAGTTCTGCATTTCTCATCAATCTATCTTACTCCCTTCTTTCTTCCTGGCCAAACTATTGAAAAACGCACTCGTCTATCTCATTAACTATGATGAACTGTTTGCCCCTTTTTCTACCTTTCTGCAAATGTACTGTTCTTTCAATTCTTCTTCCACCTTTTACATTCTAAAAAAATTTCTTTTCACTAGCTTTAATCCTTGGTTTACATTTATCATACACACTTTACTCCCATAAAAGAGTTGGCTCACCAATCCCCTTAAAATACATTTACGGCTTGGCTAAGGTTTCCACAACCCCCCAAAATTTCTCCCAAATTTTCTATTCATATCATCTTTCTTGCTTCACTAATATTGTGACTCGATTCACAATTCATCTTCCTAGATTCCATTTACTCTTATAACGTTATTCCAGCTCACATTTACTGATGAACTTCCTTTTCTTGCAAACTATGCCACCAGCTTATGCGGGTGATTTTCGATATCCACACTAGGTACTGGATCAATTGTAGATATAAACCAAACACTACTTACCACCCACTTTATATCACAACCTTGTATCTACACCCACTTTCCCTCTCGGACTTTCACCTCTCCACCCATAACGATATCTAACAGTCATAGACACTTAACACACGCGTTGTCACATATATCAACGCATGTCTTGCTTCCATCAAAAGACCTTTAATCTCCTCTGAATAAAACTAACAATCTCTTTTTTCTTACTGTTCCCTTTTCCCAAGTCAAGTATGTTTTCAACCCCATTTCCACAAGTTATACTCAATTGTCTTCTACTTTAAAGAATTACATATTCACCAAGAACGTTATCTTACAATGTATATAGTAGCTAACACAATGGACCTTCCATATTCTCTAAAAACTAGCTGGGTTAGTTAACATTCTAACGAATACATTATGATTCACCCAATTTTTCCATATCTGGACCAATGTCATGTGCTTTTTACCTCTCTACTAGCCACACTAAGACTTTTCCCGGTATTCCACTGAACAGAAAAAGCAGGATTGTCAATGACCGCTGGAGAAGAAGCTCGTCTGCTATTCATTGAGCATTTCCTCACACCTAGGGGCTTAAAAACCTTTACTAAGCTCTCCTCTGTCTTGAAATATAATAAAACTATCTTAAATCATACGTGTGGGATATGGTATATGTAGTTATTTGGCATCGTTAAATATTCATAAATACCACCAGACTTAGTTGAGAATTGTAATATATCTTTATAAGTAAACAAATTCCACTGAATAGTTTAGTCGCCAAACCTATGGAAGGCAAGACTTGGTTTCTTAAGTTAACGAGTTTTAAACAATGAAAATTATAACAATATGATATATATGAAATGAACAATACAGTTTCAATCTAATCAAGATAATACAAACACAAGCATTCTATGTAACTATATGTACATGTTCACTTACATCGTTATAAAATCAAATCCCTTCTCCAAAAAACTACCAAATGTGATATGTCCCTTGAAAAAAAAAATCACCGAAAAGGTGAATAGGATACATGACCAGTCTAGATTACAAATTCCATGTCCTTATGACGCCTCGCATTTTCTTGAATTATCTTTGGATCAGCACGTATGCAATATAAAGCATTTCTCTTTAAACATATTTACGAGAAAATTATGTTGTGGTGATATACAAACATAATAAAAAATCAGTTAAGTTTTCACTACAGTAAAAACAATAGTTTTCCTTCTTGATCACGTCACCGAGGTCTCGTGCCCACGGTATTTACCCCTAACGGTATACTTGCCGACTCAAACAGTCGAACCCTAAAAAAATAGAATCTTGCCAAATGCTCGTTTCCTTTTCCCCCTTTTTCCACAGAGCAATTTCCGTGTTGAACAACGAGTCCGTTTGTCCTACGATTGTTACTACGGTCATTTGTAGACATGCAAAATTTCAAGTGGTGACCCTGGAAGAACAAAATCAATGCGACAATAAAAGTTTCCAAAAACTTCCACTTCCGTCGAGTGCAGACACAATGGCGACCTCACATAATGACGGTTAGCCACTGACCCACAATCGCCAGTGAACGCTTACCGCTCGCCAACATCGCCAACGCTTCTTTCTATCACTGTCTAAAGAAAGAATATGCTTTCGTCCTTTCCCTTAGGTCTTCCATGATTTACATTATACCAAAATAAGAATAGGGATGGTGTAAAATCGATACATTATGTAAGTATGGACCCTTAAAAGAAAAATTATCTAAACTTCCAACTGCAGACAACTGCTGCATTGCACCTATTTAATTAAGCACGTCTAAACAAAATACTTTAACATTAAAAGGTCACAAACCTCTGACAATCCTGAG
>NC_090764.1:41748648-41758648 GCF_036898095.1 Palaemon carinicauda
AAGAACGCGTTAAGAAAACAAAATAGAACTTGACATGTGCGACCCTAATGACAAGTGACGTCGATGTACCTTGAGACCGAACGCAGTAATTACCAGGGCCCATAACAGTCAGGGTTGACAAGTCACTGGGTTACTTGGTTTCAAACTATCATGGCTTTCAAGCTACTATGCACGATGTAGGCGCTCTTAATTGTAATGGTGGGGGAAGCTGGAGGGAGATTTCCAATTAACTTTCACTTTTTTTCACTATACATTAGCAATATTTCTAACGCTCAATGAGACAAAAAATAAGGAAAACTAATTTATATGACCGTTCTTATTAGCATAACTGTATGAAATGTCTTCTCGAACGTACGGCACGTTTTGTGTTTTTAACCATTGTATAACATATTACTATCATTATTATCATCTATACAAAAACAAACTTATCCATAATATGGCCTATTGATACTATCGCTATTATCCATGAATATAAAGGGTATTAACACTTAAAGATAGCTTCCACTGAACTGAGAGTCTGCATTTGAAATAAAAAAGCATCTGGGTAACCCTTTCATCTTAACAAAGTATCTTAAAAACACGCGATTACCCAACAGACTTCCTTGGAGCACACCTGTTCAACTAAAACCTAAAACGCATCAAATATCAATTAATTCTGAACTCCAAACAAAAAAATCCTTCCAAGAACTAGGACTCTTCAATCTGCTAGGTTTTATTCTTTACATATTTTTCTATCAAAAGGAAAAAATAGCTGTGTAATAACAAACAACAGCATACGTCAAAGAACCAAAACAAACGATCAGTAAGAGAACGAACAATTATGTTAAACAAAAAGCCCGCCAAGATGTGCGAGGCCACATTTCGATGCATACTCCTGTAGCAACATGAGACCCAGGGTCGAATTTGTGTTGGAACATACAAGTATTCAACTGCAATGCAAACGTAGGACTGGTGGTATTCCCTTGCAAGTATTCCACTAGAATACAAAAGTATTCCACTAGAATACAAAAGTATTCCACTAGAATACAAAAGTATTCCACTAGAATACAAAAGTATTCCATTAGAATACAAAAAGTATTCCACTAGAATACAAAAAGTATTCCACTAGAATACAAAAAGTATTCCACTAGAATACAAAAAGTATTCCACTACAATACAAAAAGTATTCCACTAGAATACAAAAGTATTCCACTAGAATACAAAAAGTATTCCACTAGACTACAAAAAGTATTCCACTAGAATACAAAAAGTATTCCACTAGAATACAAAAGTATTCCACTTGAATACAAACGTGGGACTGATGGTGTTTCCTTGCAGAAGAGAGAGTATACACACTCTTCTAGTAGGAGAAAATCCTACAGCTAAATTGAAAATGATTTTACATGAAATAAGGTGTACCAAAATTGAGGGATTTTAAAAATACGTAATTAATAATATACTAATATTGGCTACAATATTACAAATACTTTGGTTATATAGTTAACAGACAGATAACAACTTTAAAAATACAGCAAATGAGATTAGAATTTTAAAATGGGAGCAAATTACATTAGAACTTGAAAGAGCAGCTAATGAGATTACCACTTGAAACAAAAGAGCCAAGTGAGATTACAATTTTAAAAACGAAGCAAATGACTTCAAAACTTAGGATAAAAATAGATCGTAACTTTAAAACAAACTACAAATGAGATTACAACTAAAAAAAAAAAGCAGCAAATGACATTGCAACTTTTTTTTTAAATCAACAGATGAGCCAGTTAGCCCATCTACTTTCTTATTTATGACAAACACGTGTTTCCCCAAACAGCACTGAGACCTAGATAACCTAACCTTGGTTTCAGAACCAAAGCTAGATCAATTAAATTTTTTTATATACTCTTTATAAACAAGGGTATGTCAAAGTGTAATGAAGGAATTGGTTTTCAATGGCTACAAGAGCATTTTTAGAAGAATAAATATATGAGCTGAGAAACGCTGCTACTTAAGCTGTACATTTTAACCCGTAGGCATTAAGATGTTTCTCACTAAAGTACTTCGAAATGCAATGCTGTTGGAAATAAAAATCAGTTAATCTACATGATGAATGGGCATGACAAATTTATCTGCACTTTTAAATATCCAACATTCATTGTTCGATTTCCCAAGAAACTCTTTTAACATCGTTTTCTTATTTCATTAACAAATATAACAGAAATACGCACCAAACCACAATACTAGAGAACCATCACCACAGCCGATAATCAACTCACCTCTTGCATCGATGATCATATTGAAGATTTCCAAGACAAGTTCCATCACAATGTCAAACATTAAGCCTGACTGCCAGTAGGCTCTCGCGCCTGCCTCCCCCTCGCGTAATCTCTTTTAAGCCATCCAATATCTGATGATTACCTCTCTTCATTCACTTCAACTCTAATTTCTCTTCATACGCAATGCCATTAGTACTCTGACTTTGTATGCCTGCCATGTTTCCTTACATTTTTCCTCTCTATTTTTTTTTTTATATCAGAGTTCATTGTACAGTACATCAGAGTTGTTAAATTTTTCAGTTTCGGGGCACTATTGCGAGGAAGCCTGAATTCGCAAGTTTTCCATAATGGCATAAGTTTTTCTAAACATTCCATTCACTATATGAAGGAAGTAACAATATCCATTACATTTCTTCTCTTCGAGATAATACCACTAGCGACACATGACTGTAAGAATACATTAAAATAATGCATTAAAACTGCAATTAGATCTTACTCATAACTATAATGGCGATTAAAATCATCACATTTTGCATCACGATATTGCTACATACAGATAAAAACTAAACCTTTAAAACGATATGAAATAAAACATGAAGCTCAAGTGAAGAGATTGAAGAAAATGGTGTTGTAGTCAAATACACAGCAGTCTCTCAATAAAGCTGAATTACCACCTGTTCCACGTCACGTCTTGTGACGTCATTTTAGATCTCGAAAGAGCCATTACGTGGCATCGATGAACTCGATCCACTTAACGGCAAAATGGACTTTCAATCAAAATATACCGAACATGATGGATTTCTTAGTCAAGCTTTCTTCATCTGGTGCAGTTCAAGGCAATAACCTGATACCTTCGACTAAGCAATAAAATCTTGGTATTCAACAGAAAAATAACACTTATTACAATAACATTTATTGATTATATAGTTTCATCATAAAACAATTTTCAATCACATGCTCGTGCTAATTTGTATTTGCGATAGAAGTCATGTTTTACTTAAGCAATTACATTAAGCTATAAGTGAAAAAAAGAAAAAAAAAAAAACAGGTCAACTTTAACACTCAAACCCTAAATATATCCTTGTTACAATAACGTAAAGAGTTATAAGGAAACCACTACAGCAGAAGGTAAAATGTCCCAAACATAATTGAAAAATAGTATGCAATAATTTTAATGTCTCAAAGAATATATCAGATGATTGACAAAACCGGAAAAAAAAAACATGTGATGTGATACTTCAATGATATATTTGTTAGGCAAGTCATTACTTTCTTCTAAATTGCCTGGCACTTCTGGCCATAACACGACATCTTTGCTAATTGGCATACTACAAAATTCATTATCTGATAAATCTTGAAATGTACTTCATTTCCGGCCAGCAAGCGATGAATTATGCGAAAACCTATAATCTATCACTGAATTTCGTCTAGCTTATGTTTCACAAACCCACTGGCATTATAATTTGATGGTTTTAAGACCAAACAGCCTAAACCCAAAGCAATAAACCCAGAGAAAGTCATTCAGCGCCCCAAACAAACGCATTAAGAGAGTTGCCAATTCGTCTGCGAATTTTCTAGCATGCTCTCTTCCACTACTATTTCTATGGTGAACCTTTTCCATCAATTACTGTTACGCGTTTCATCTCGTCGCGAAAGAGGATAGGCAACACGACACCACGAAATGAAACTAGAGATGTCGGCATGAATGTAAGACTCTCAGCGACACTCAAGGTTGGATGGCTGTGTCATTATATCAACTCTAAATTGGGACGGACTGACTTTCTGTTTACATAGTGTAAACTTAACAACTGGGACGGACTCATTCAGAAAGTCATATTTTTCTATTAAAGTTTACGAATACCCCTCTCTCTCTCTCTCTCTCTCTCTCTCTCTCTCTCTCTCTCTCTCTCTCTCAATAAAGTAAATCTTAAAAGGCTTCTCCGCAACCTTATCTTAATGGCTGGCTTAATTGTTACCTAGCAAACTATCACAGGAGGTCTATTTTATCTTTCATTCTTAAAATAAGACTTTCAATAAAAGAAAAATAACGAAGCCAGGCGACATCTAATTTTCTAGCCTCCTGGATAGTACAGTGGTAACGTGTTCGCCTAGCATTTGCATGGCAGCAGATCAATCACAGCCCGGGACAGTGAGTTTAAGCTGTTCACTGGGAAGGCCACTGTTGTGGTTGGGCACCACATTGGGGGGTTGCCCTAGTCCGGCTAACGTTCTGGTGATCACCTAATATGATGAAACGAACTGAAACCAGCCACCTTTACCTTTCATTAAATCTAGGGTCGGAATAGCTATAAATGAGACCTATGCCTGTACACACAATTATACAAATGTATACTTTATATAAATATCAAATACACAGACGTATATAAATCAACGGATCTGTGTAATATTAGGTGCTAATATAGTTGCCCTCCCACTAAAAAAAAAGAAGAAAAAAAAAAAAGGGAAAACAAGCATCATCTGAGTCTAAATATCAAAACCTGATACATTGCAAGATAAAATAATAAGCAAGCAAAAGACTGTCTGATAATCTTATAGAAATAATTAACATGCACTGTACCGTCTACACAAAGGTAAATGCTTTACATTTGAAATAAAAATAAAATGCGAACAACCACATTACAAACAAGAGCATTAATTAATTTTAAAACATCTGACTAAAACCATTATCACAGACAGATGGCAGTAAGCTTAAATTTGCGTAAAAGTAAACCATCCTTCGGATAAATATCACCAAGTAAATTTCAAAGCACTTTTTTTTACTAACTTTAGCGTTACCAGGTATGAAAAAATAAAAACAAAATAAGAACTAATTGTCGTAACCTAGCGCAAAGTCTCGTATTAATTCCTAAGGGACCAGAGTAACTATCATAAGTAGGCTAAAATAAAGGTCATAGTAAGAGAAGCTACTACGATATATATCTTATTCACCCATAACACAACAGATAACTTTCGTTAATCTGCTACGCAGCTCTTACGCAAATATAACTTGGAGCAAGTCCCAGCCACAGAGCTAGCCTCACTGAGTAAGCTCCAGGTAAGCTGGAAATTCTCTCTCTCTCTCTCTCTCTCTCTCTCTCTCTCTCTCTCTCTCTCTCTCTCTCTCTCTCTCTCTCTCTCTCTCTCTCTCTCAAAGTCCTTTGAAATAATTACATTACTTAGAAAAAGTAAAAAAAATAAAATGAATTATTCTTCTTTATCAGACGTCCAACATAAGATCTGTTCAAGTTTAAAATTCCTTGCTGGTCAATTCACACGAGCAAATTCGCTTAAGTGCATCAGCAATGAAAATCTACGTTGTAATAAACGCCACCTCACTGCATATCGTCACATATTTCGAAACTAATTGTTTACCTTTACTGTTATAGTAAATATACGAGCTCTATTCTCTTCGATAATCTATCTTATAGAAGGGTGCAATAAATTTTAATAACTACACACAGTTTTGCCTTATTACAGAGCATATGTACGTTCTGTACGGATAAGAATGATAGCAGACCACATTATTCCTCCTTCGTCTCCAATCTGTTGAGAAAAATAAACGCCCTATAACCTCATGGAGTTTTATGAGATGGTGTCACATCTTCATGGTCCTGTAGCTCTCGGACGGTTTTGATGGTTACCGGCTGAGTAGTTGAACATGTGGGAATAAGGAAGTTGACTGGCCGGCAGTTTTAAGAGGTGGGAAATATACGATTCTGACTGCTGGTTTACAGTGGTTTCCCTTCCGTTCAGAAAGATTAACAAAATGGATAACGTTGCAATAGGTTTTAAACTTTCATGTTGGGGTTCTTATAACGTATGCTATTGTAATAAGTATATTGTTTACTACGTGTGTTTATAAATTAAACCTTCACGAAAACTCCACAACGTACTATTTTATGCAATTTAAGTAAGTTGCATTCTGTCACCTTACATCATACAAAAACATTGAAAATTGTGAAGAGACATCTTCATAAACTTATTAACAGACATCTTCATAAACTTGTTAACTAGGTTATGAGCACTCCTGGAAGTTGACCATGCTTTTCATATCAACACTGGTAAGAAAAGGTACACTACTTGATTGTCTCCAATATTACCTATCGACGCTACCGAAATAAAACCACACCAACCATATCAATAAAAAAAAGATAATAAAAATGACACTTGGAAAAGCAAAGGGAACTGGATTTTGGAGCAAAGTTTCACCCCAGCCCACATTCAATCTGTTAACAACAGTTGTTTTAATTAAGATCCCCAATGAGTCAGTTGTCATCTGCCATTTGCAAAATCTCATTATTCAAAACATTATGTTTGAAAGTAATTTTTAGTAAAGTCTTATCAATAATACACATTTTTTATCAAAAAATAAAATTAAAAACTGCACTTCAGCATACTATATTGAGCTAATTGTAAACTGATGATCCACCTTAATTTGTCGAATATCAAAACTAATTAAGATGAACAATGAAAAATAATTTTCATGAAAATATTCTAATGCCATTCACTGCACAAACCAATAATTAAAGTTTCTATTCCAGTTTTATTTTCCACGTGTAATATTTCTTTGTACCAATATTAAACTTGTTCCCGGTACTTTCATTTGATACCAAATACAGCAAGGGATTTTCACGTGGCATTTCTACACTGTTTTTACTCGAGTCACCAGAAACTTGTTCCTGCTTTTACTTTCTTTTCCTTTACCTTTCCCTTATCACATCAATACCTTTGTGGTGACGAATGTATTTCTGGGAACAATTCACTTCGCATTTCATGATCAAGTTTCTTAATCAATGCATTTTTATTAATCCATAGGCTTAAATAAAGATCACAGGTATCACATTGTTAAAAGTCACATTATCTTTACACATTTTTCCAACATTAAAATTCCTACGTTTATTCCTCTATAAACACAAAGATGAAACATGGAATCATTGTTGAGTAAATATTATATTCAAGGCCTATACGAAAACCTTTTGATATTACACCTTGTGGGGGGGGGGGGGAGCTACAACCCCCTCCTTCCTTCTCTTGGCACACGCAAGTCAGTCAAGATAGAATCACTGGCATGATAGTAGTTCCACACTCAACCACCGACGCCACTACACTAAAAGTCAGTTTCAGTCCCGCTCGCAGAGTCCGCTAATCCACAGCTAGCCAACCAACCACCAGACTTGTTTCTTAGTTCGCTCTTACTCGCAAGTCGCAACCACTCACTCCAAACGCGATGGCATAACCTGCAACATGTCTGCGGGGAAATAATTTTACTACTACTTCTATACTACGACGAGGATGAGTCCCTTATGTAAGAATAAATTTTCTTATTTTTTTTCCTCTCTAAATCATCACGGTAAGGTTTCCCTTAGGGAGTGGATCTGATAAAATTTCAAATTTAATAAACAAAATCTATTGGACTTGCAAGTTTGCATGGTCTAGATATTTACATGCAAATTTTTTCGATCATAAGCAAAACCAAACACTTGAAATAATAAAAAATACATTATTTTGAAATATAGGCTCGGCAAAAATAATCCTGTCTGAAGAGAGATTCGGTGACTTGTCGCATAAATAAGAGAAACAGGCCCATGAAAAACGTTATACAATGAGAACAACATTTAAGAGGGACGGGTAGTGAGTGTCGTGTACTTGGTCGGATCCTGGGGCTAATGCCATGCCCCAAATCTAGGGTATGCCCACCGGGAACATGGGGTGGAATTCTCTCATTATTCTTGCTATTAAAGTATACCCCGGGGGAATTAGGAATGGTAACTTGTAGCATGTACAAAATAATTAACCTCTGTATATATATATATATATATATATATATATATATATATATATATATATATATATATATATATATATATATATATATATACATATATATATATATATACATACATATATATATATACATACATATATATATATATATATATATATATATATATATATATATATATATATACATACATATATATATATATATATATATATATATTTATATATATATCTATATATACATATATATTTATATATCTATATTTACATATATATACATACATATATACATATATATATATATATATATATATATATATGTATATATACATACACATATGTATGCATAATATATATATCTATATATACACAAACACACATGTATATATATACTGTATACACACAAATATATATATATATATATATATATATATATATATATATATATATATATATATATATATATATATATATATATATATATATACACACACACATACACACATGTATATATATATACTGTATACACACATACATATATATATATATATATATATATATATATATATATATATATATATATATATATATATATTCATAAAAATCTACATCAATAGATATAGATGAAAAATAATATAATAGAAAGTTAGACTCCAAATCGAACAATATTGAAAAAAAATTAAAACATTTAAAAACGAAATTATTAAAATTAGAAAATCTAAAAGCAGAGAAGACCCACCCACTTCAACAGTAAACATCAAAAGGAAAACTCCCCACCCACCATCCCACCGCCAAAAATGGTGTAAGGACCATGATCCCACTTCTATTTCCCGTTGCAGGGGGCAAATTCAGGTGACCCCTGGAATCAGCTCCCCTTAAACCGTTACCCATTGCTCTCTCTCTCTCTCTCTCTCTCTCTCTCTCTCTCTCTCTCTCTCTCTCTCTCTCTCTCTCTCTCTCTCTCTCATCTTCTTACTTGAAGTAAATACCACCCGTATAGTAAAGTTCCTAATTTCTACATATTCGATACATATAAAGAATAGGATATGTACACATGACAAATCTATTAAGTACACAGGTAAAATTAAAGATTAAATAGAAGTGTTCAATGGGATGTTTAGAATTTTTGGGAATCAGCAAACATACTTTATTATGTAAACCTTACAAGTATGAAAATTGAGACGTATTATATGAATGCAACATTAAATGAATATCAGGTGAAAAAACAAAATGTTACAACATTAACTGGATTATATCACTTGTAGCCTTCCGCACATTAGTAGAGATTTTCCCTGAAAAAGAAGGGAAGGATTGCAGAGGCTTTGGAAATACGAAAAGGCTAACGAAATCTCTGATCCCCACTGATAAGATGTAGGAGCATCATTCCTCCGATGAGGTGCTATTATATATGCGGCCCCAAGACTATGATAAGCTCCCACTAGACATACGAAAGACTGAAGATATTGGGGCTTTTAACAGGAAACTGAAGACTTTCTTGTTTTATAAGTGATTCGATAGTGTGGATTGAACAATATACGAGCAATATGCTGTGTGAAATGCTGAATGCCTAGGAATGAACATGATAAAATGACTATAAAGGTCTTGCAGAGGGTAGGGTTCCTTTGCTGTATAGAACCAGAAAAGCTGCCCATGAAGTAAATTAGTGTAAAGTAAAGTTAGTAATGAAGTTATCTGAGGCTGTTTTATTCATCTACAATAATACTCACCCACTTATCGTTCTTTTTTTTATATAAAAAGAAGGACCAGGAAAGACCATTCTACGGGAATTGCGTTCGTCTTGGAAAACAAGTTACTTGAGAATATTCTTCCTGAAATAATTATCAATGGATTCGTAACTTTTCCTTTATATTATTTTTCTGTTTTCCTTATTAAGCGTTTATGGTTATCCTTTTGCTTAATGTATTTTCAATATTTTGGGATGGAATGCATATTCAGACTCGCTGAAATTA
>NC_090764.1:41763648-41772551 GCF_036898095.1 Palaemon carinicauda
TATATATATATACACACACATATGTGTGTGTATATCTTTACGGTCACGTACAGCTCTCCTCGTCCCTCGAGCAGGGGGGAGAGTAGTAGTCATACCCTGTTGAGGAGGGGGTGCTTGTGTGTGCATATCTATCTGAATAGTGTATAGATAACAAAAGAATGTTTGTAAAAAAAAAATCGAATATTTTATGATAAAAGAAAAAAACCCAAAACATATAAATCTACAAAAGTAAAGTTTCTCAACATCTGACACCGGAATTGAATGAAAATGTAGTTTGATTTTGATTTTGCCAGTTGCCAGTTAATAATAATAATAATAATAATAATAATAATAATAATAATAATAATAATAA
Source organism: Palaemon carinicauda (assembly GCF_036898095.1). Taxonomy (NCBI): domain Eukaryota; kingdom Metazoa; phylum Arthropoda; class Malacostraca; order Decapoda; family Palaemonidae; genus Palaemon; species Palaemon carinicauda. The sequence goes on from NC_090764.1 coordinate 41,764,001, forward strand.
TAATAATAATAATAATAATAAACGATTCCTGAAAACGGACACCACTCATTCTCCCCGGTCGTGGCGGAAGTGTGACATCCTGAAATCAGAGACGAGAGGGAGAACAGCATCCACACAACGGGTCTTTTCCCATAGTCCACCACACCATAATTTTGGTGGAAATTACGATGTCACCCTATTAACATTGTGAATTATGATAAGAGAAGCTTACGGACAACGCCACCTTTGAGGTGCTAGGCTGGTAATAGGTTTATTTTCATTCTTCAAGTTGTAAGAAAAAATGGCTGCTCTTCACCGTATATTTTTGTTTTCCTTTTTACAACAGAGTACAAAAATAGATTGAATTTTACAGCTAAAAGTACAAAGAAATATAAAAGATATTCTTTCCTCTCAAAATAATGTTAACTCGTGCACTTTCAACCACCCAAAAAGAGAGAAAAAAAAAAAAAAAAAAAACTCTTAACTTACACCATTCCACAATTCATCTTAGTGGCATATAATATCGTGAATTAAAATAAGGGAACTGACAGCAAGACAATCCCCTTCATATTACCCTATGTTCTAAACAATGTCGGATTTATTTCATCAAGAGGTAATGATTTTCAAATATCCTTCGGCCTGAAGATTGCTCAGAAAATGGAGTTTATCCTAATCACAAAATGCATGTTAAAAAGCGATCAACCAGAATCCTTAAACATCCCAGGGTCTCTATTTTCAAAAACAGGATTCTGTAAAGAATATAGTTACAAACAAATTCCAAAATCCATCTCAATAGGATTAAGCAGCACTGTGATATAAACATTCCATGATGTAACTGGAGAATCACCCCTATCACTTATCATAAGAATTTGCCTCCACTAAGAATACTTTAGGTGATTATCTCTACGTTTAATTTCTCTCTGCGCCACAAGAGGAAACATCAGCTTCCGCAGGATTAACCCTATCGTGATTAAAAGATCTCGTTTCTAATAACAAGGGGTCTTGGCTGCCGATATTACACTCGAGGGCCAGACGTTGCCACGTAGTCAATTTAACTAACCCAGGATATTAAAATATTGGATTTAAAACTCTATTCTTGAGAAACTGGATACTTCATACTTGAAAGAGATTGAGGAAATAAAAACAAGGGTTAGTAGCTGCAGGTAAAGTAAAGAACAAACTAAGAACTTTGTCTTGTTATCATAACCTTTTCTTATTTTTCGTTATGTATATCTATATATATATATATATATATATATATATATATATATATATATATATATATATATATATATATATATATATATATATATATATAGGTATATATATCTATATCTATATCTATATATATATATATATATATATATATATATATATATATATATATAGCTATATATATATATATATATATATATATATCTATATCTATATATATATATATATAGCTATATATATATATATATATATATATATAATATATATATATATATATATAGCTATATATATATATATATATATATATATATATATATATAACTATATATATTTATAGCTATATATATATATATATATATATATATATATATTTAACACATTTTTTAAATAAAAAATCTATCTACCATACAAGTCAAATTATGAGCATTATAAACTGATATCACAGTACAGGTACTCGACTCCGAATTAACGGAAGAGCAATAATCACAGGTTCAAAACATCAATTCAATTGCAATATGATTTAAAAGGAAAAGAATAATCAACAGAATGTTTAGACTAGCAAGGAGTAATCTACATATGAACATGAAGTATTATGGTGTTAAAATGCAAGAGAGAGAGAGAGAGAGAGAGAGAGAGAGAGAGAGAGAGAGAGGAGAGAGAGAGAGAGAGAGAGAGAGAGAGAGATAAACCGCATAAATCTTTCAAAGACAATTTGTTGAGACAATGTGATTACACAAAAAATACCTTTATGAAGCAAGTTGTAAAACACGTCAAGGGGCTCAGGACAGATCTAATAAAAGCCTGAGGAAACATAAAAGAAGCGACGAAATGGTCATAAAATAGGTACAAAAAAGAAAAAAAAAAACCTTCAAAATGACATACGGCGGAAAAAGTCTAGTGTCAAAGGGCGGAAAAAATCTTGCGTCAAAGGTCAGAAAAAAAAAATCTCCCTTCCTTTCCACCACTTCCTCCATTATATAAATAATCAATTATCCCGAAAAATATACGAGACACTAGAAGAAGTTAGCACTACCCAGGGAGTCTAGCTTTGAAAGCACAAAGAGCCCCGTTATTCTTTTTGGTAGACTTACCTTCAAGTCAACACGCTTCTCTTCACTACACAAATATACGATCGCTCAACCTTACCTGCAAGAGAAAAGAAAGAGGGTTAACCGTTACTTGAAAAATAAGAGAAGAAGGAAAACAGCAGCAGAAGAAGTCTGCTGTTTAACTATTGATGGTATGCTTAACTAACGGGAAAGGAAGCGCTATTTCACGCCTCTGTAATCCTTTAGAGATCAAGTAACGACCGACTAGCTCCAGGCTAAAAAGAAATAATTATCTGCATCCTTACAAATTACAATGGAATTTTCATCAATTAATTAATTACTGAGAGAGAGAGAGAGAGAGAGAGAGAGAGAGAGAGAGAGAGAGAGAGAGAGAGAGAGAGAGAGAGAGAGAGAGAGAGAGAGGTAAGTAAATATATAATAAAACTTTTGCCTCTAATTAAATATTGAGTAATACAGCGGATCTGTTCTGCATATCAAACACATGTACTTGTATATGATTATGCCATTTGCCTTTGGTTTACATGTACTCTACACTTTAATGATATTAGTTTTTCCTTTCTAGTACATCTGATATTTCGTCAATAAGAATTTCCATTATTTTCTTTTCTTTCGTTTCAGAATCTTACTGCATTCTCAATAATTGTGAATCCTATATCCTCTCTGTAAGTCAAAATTATTTTGTTACGAAGCGCCATGTAAACCAACTAACTTTTGTAGTTCATTTACCTGTACAATGCCTGATATAAAATTTTCTAGATGTCTCATAAACATATTTAAATTCATAGTTTCAGCAAGATTATTATTTTCTCTTTCTTCCCATCTAAAATTCCTCTACAATTTGCTATTCATATCTAACCTTGAATTGTCATGAAATTTATCTACTACAGATCCTCCTCCAACAAATCTGAACATAATTTTACGTACAAATTCGTATCAATATTTTCCTTATACCTCTGAAAAAAATAGAGTAAAACAAAGAATATGGATTCCATTTCGTATAAGATAAGCTACGCTATCACAGACTCGAGTCTGTTATAATTTAAGTTAGTAAATCAAATGAAAAGACACTAGCTCCATGATATTAACAATATCAATAACATTAATTGCAACAGTAACAACAGCAACAATAATAATAAATTAGTAAGAACCATTATATTAAAAAAAATGGAGTCTGCTTCTCGAAATTTTCTTTTTCTAAGTGTTAAAAAAAAAGTCGAGTCTGCTTCCCAAACTTTCCTTTTTTTTAAATGTTAAAAAAAAAAAATATGGTCCAACATCATATTCAAATTCCAAGAATATTTGCTTCTAATATGTTAAAAAAAATGATGCATAGTTGAATGGTCTTTAGAGCTCTTAAGAATAACATGCCTAATCAACCATGAAAACACTGTTTGTAGAACAATAAACACCGGTAGAGAGAGAGAGAGAGAGAGAGAGAGAGAGAGAGAGAGAGAGAGAGAGAGAGAGAGAGAGAGAGAGAGAGAGAGAGAGAGAGAGAGAGAGAATCACTAATGACGGCCGGTTGGATACCGACACATAAAATGATAACGCTCCACTCGACCTGACCCAAGATACAAGCAAAGATTCATCAACAGCCGAGGAAGAGAAACAAACAAAATCGGTGAAGGGTAAAGGCAAAGAAACAAAATCCTCTGAAAACACATTAATTAAAGGAAAAAATAAATCTGCCTTTTCACACAAACGCTCAGCTCTTTAAACGATATACAAGGCGCTACTATCGGATAAATGGATTCTTTTTTCCTGCTAGAATGGTGTTCTGTTCCCCTATTGCACTTTAGCCTTTTAAATAAGGCTCGCCAACCTGAAGAAGTGGATGTGGAGAAACATAATGTTGGGCTTTCAAGGTCATTGTATAACACCGGTGATGTATATTACGTTTACATAATGAAATAATGTACGATAGATCTCATCAGCATCGAATAAGGTCTTCTCGTTTTAAATCTTTATAAATGTATATACTAAGCTAAAAAATATTAAATATATCTAAAGACGAGTCATGAAGTCCCTTTTTAGAGGTGAAAATTTTCTGGTTTAAGAAGAGCGTCGTTAAGTGTGTTGCAACAGGACCCTCTCAGTCGCAGAGCGTGACCAAAACCCCCTCAACTCCCACTACCTCCCAAAGTACGTCAACCAACCACCTCCTGATGAGCTCCCTTACTCAAACCAAAACAATTCTCTCCAAACAACATTCCATTGCTAACTTTGGTAAATTATTCATGCTCTAGTCCCTGATATTTGATTTGGACATTCCCAAGAATTGTACCATTCGTTTTCTAACATTCCAATGGAGTTTAGTAAGCTGCCATTCTATTTGCCGGATATTTTTTCTACTTCGCATATCCTCCACCTCAGCTCGTCTCCGAGTGGCGTCCTAATCCCAGATACCAGCCTCCCCATCACCCACACCAAAGTCATTATTATTATTGTTTCTTTGAGCGTCCGTCTCCCAGGCGTTGCTATTGTGGCTGCAGCTTTTTGGTCTCCCCTTTGACCAACAACACCGAGGAGGAGGAATGGCGACTGGGAAGAAGAAGAAGAAGAAGAAGAAGAAGAAGAAGAAGATTCAATCATTCATCCAGTGTTTCTTAGTCTCTCTGCTCATAAAAGTCTTACCTAAGCCTTTTGATGATGTCATGGGATTTATCGAGATGAGAAATGGCTTCCAATTCAAATCATGAGCAAAAGAAAAGTTACTAGCGATTCATAACTTTGCAGAGCTGAGAGAGAGAGAGAGAGAGAGAGAGAGAGAGAGAGAGAGAGAGAGAGAGTTTATCGAGGATATTGATATACAAATATCGCTAAATATGGCCAATTTACATTATCATTAATATTGTCATCATATTCTTCCAAACTCAGCAAAAATTCAAGACTTAAAGGTGAAAAGTTTATAACCTTCAAAGTCAGCTTCTACATAATACTATGCCTACAACTTAAAAAAAAAAACAATAATATTAAAACAGCACCAACAACAAGAAAAACGCAAGAAATATTGAACAGCACCTAAATTTATTACCCCAGAATTCCTTAATTCAATGAGTATCTAAACTACATTTGAACATTCTTAGGAACCCAGTACAGTTTTATACTAACAAGAATGAAAGCCTCTTGGTAGTACTAGAAAGTGGGACAACATTGTTAAACAACAGAATGTAGAGGTGTACTTTCTGTAAACTAAACAACATCCAATGGTTGAATAAAAAATATTACAGTCGGAAGGCAAGAAAATAAAATTAAAAGGGTAATAGATACCCGTCGTTGTTATTATTATTATTATTATTATTATTATTATTATTATTATTATTATTATTATTATTATTATTATTATTACTAACTAAGCTATAACCCTAGTTGGAAAATCAAGATGCTATAAGCCAAGGCCAAGAAGGAAAAATGGCTTACTTTATATCAAGTATCCATGTACTATTACAACTAAAAATTATGCACTTCTCAACTAAAAATAAAACATGATGTTCAACAGTTCAATTTCATTTCCACTAGATTTGATTCAAACATTAAAATGCAACTCGTAGTAAAATGTCAATGCTTAATAAGGTACTGTATTACCAAAAACTGTTCTTTAGTATTCACGAGTGCATGGGTCATTGTTAGCATACGAGTGCGCACTGAATTACTAACAAGTGTCCCTTGTGACTTCCTTTTGGTCACAATGAACTTTCAAATCAGTTCTAAAATACTTATTTGCTAAGTCATCTTTTATTTAACGAATTCATAGTGACTAATTTTAAACATTAGTAATAATGATATCCAGTATTGATAATAATAATAATAATAATAATAATAATAATAATAATAATAATAATAATAATAATAATAATAATTATAATAATAATAATAATAATAAGTTCCATTCTCACATGATGCAAAACTAAATGAATTAGAATTCAGATCACGTACTATCAATCAAGTAATAGAATGTAATTTACTTGCTAATTTTTGGTCTACGCATTCCTTAAGAGTTTTAGAGAATACTGTACTACTTTCTACTACTTTCACAATTTCCATTCTCTGAAATTTCAAGGCATTAGAAGAATTAACTTCCTAAGTGTTCCAAAACGATTATTACGACATAAACTCTAACTGTGTTTTTACGTCACTAAAAAGAAACTGGTTAAGTAATAAAATCCATATATGGTGATTGAAAGTCCCATTCTCTCGCTAATTAGAGAAAAGAAAGGGTTTCACTTCAGGAATTTTGTCAGCGATCGGAAAAATCAATGTCGTTTAAGATGAGACTTTGCTTGCAAGTCTTTGCCATAATAAGCGTGATGTAAAGTAAGCAATATTATTATTATTATTGCTAGCTAAGCTACAACACTAGCTGGAAAAGCAGGATTCTATAAGCCCAGGGGCTCCAACAGGGAAAACAGCCCAGTGAGGAAAGGAAACAAGGGAAAATATATCTTAAGAACAGTAACAATATCAAAATAAATTTTTTTAAAATAAACTATAAACAATTTAAAAAAAGGGGGGGGGGGGGAAACGAGATAAGATAGAATAATGTGCCCGAGTGTACTCTCAAGCAAGAGAACTCTACCCCAAGACAGTGGAAGGCCATGGTACATAGGCTATGGCACTACCCAAGACTTAGAGAACAATGGTTTAATTTTGAAGTGTTATTCTCCTAGAAGAGCTGCTTACCATAGCTAAAGGGTCTCTTCTATCCTTACCAAGAAGAAAGTGTCCACTGAACAATTACAGTGCAGTAGTTAACCCCCTTAGGTGAAAAAGAATTGTTTGATAATCACAGTGTTGTCAGGGGAATGCGGATAGAGGATATTCTGTAAAGAATAGGGCAGACTCTTCGGGTAACCGTAACCAGAAAGAAGGATCCAATGCAGTACTGTCTGGCCAGTTAAAGGACCCTATAAACTCTCTAGCGGTAGTATCTCAACAGGTGGCTGGTGCCCTAGCCAACTTACTTGCATTGTCATTTGGAAAATGACAACGTCCTTGAAAAAAAAAATATCGTTTACCTTGATTACTACTTACAATTAGATAATTTACTAGATTGTGAAAGATTAAGAGCTTTAAATAAAGAACACATGAGCTAATTTTAAGAAGAATTAAGTAAGCAGCTAACGAACTCCTAGCCATAAGTGAATTTTACACGATTAAAAAAAGGATTCTATACGATACAAATTTATAAAAAAAAAAAAATTGGCTTAACCTTAAGGATATATTTCTTTCAAATTCTATTGTTGATGTATGCAATATTTGTGCACAACACTGGAGGAAAAAAATAATTCTTTATGGAAAATCCTCTACAATACAGGTCACACAGAGCCTAAAGTTAGCTTCAGACTGGATTGATCGATCATTGCAATGCATGAATTAGCATTGAAGATGACCCAGCAAGGCAACCTTCCAAGCGGGATACCCGACATTTAACGAATAATTCAAATTTATCTATGTAAAGCTAAGGTCCTCGTCCAAAAGGGCGATAAAGCTTTAGATACAAGGCACTTTTATACGTCTGCTTTTTATCTTGGTTAACCCTGTCTAATTTGACACATGTCCCCTGACGTTACAACTGTAACACAGTCATCAGTTGTTGTCTTATTCTGAATAAGCAGCGAGTTTTAGTGAGGGCAGTTAGCGAGTTAACCAATAGTTTGGAAAGTTAAGTATCATTAAGTGTGGTTTAACCTTAATTTTATTTATATAAAAGTAATTTTTTCTTATGTTTTTATGTTCTCAAAAGTTAATTTAGTACAATAACCACTTATTTTTCATTTACTTTTTGTTTCTGGTATTCTTGGCTACTAGCGTTTTTTATGCTAAAGTTAATCCAAGTGGAGTCTGCAAAATGAGAGATTTGGGGCTTTGTAGTGAGGCTTGTATGCCTCGGATTTCACAATTTGAATACGATACCTATCTTTGAAGGGAAGAGAAGATGAAAACAATACATTTATCACTGTGTTATTTTCAAAGACGGCCGGTGTGGCTAAGATGTTAATTAAGAGCCTGCAAGCCACCAAAACAAATCAAAACCAAGGTTACTGCGTGTCGTTTTATAACCACTTTCCTTATAAGGAATGTTTTTGTTTGCCCAAGAAGATATGTCCGCTACGACAGTAAAGGTTGAATTGGTCATTCTTCGTGACGACGTTGTTATATTATTTTTCTTTCAAAATCTTGCCGGGTTAGTTCTCTGATACTTAAGACCAAAAAGAAGTGATTTTCTTGGCCTTGTCGGGACCACTAATTGGTAATTTACAAATTTATTTTGCCAGCAAAAAGAGAGA
>NC_090764.1:41795551-41803051 GCF_036898095.1 Palaemon carinicauda
GTGAATAGTTGGATATCAGTAGATGTCTAACGTCGTAGTTTCAGGACTTAATTATAAATTAAATATCTTAGCATGTTTATAAGCGAACACACGTGTATGTGTTTATAAGGAGCACATATACGTGTATTTAAGAGGAGCACACGTATGTGTGTGTATGTCCGCACGCAAACGTGTTGCCACAGAGGACACCCTAAGACCCCCCTTTGAGTCCGCCCAAGGTCACCCTGAACACGGGCCGTGGTGGTGCACATACGAGTAGACAGACACACGACGTTGCATCTCCCATTGCATAGCTTCAAACATACACGCAAAGCAACAAAATCCATGGAAAAAAATTACTTGTACTTACATTACCGGTTTACACAAAACTTGCAAATGTCACATTATCTTTAGTATCTCGTGCATTGCGCAACGCAGCAACTTATTTTCAGATCAGCGTCGTCTTTCAAGTTTTGCATCTTAAGCACCAACAATATTTCAGACCTTGAACTCTCCTTGTGCGCGAGACTTGGCAAGGAATCCTATTCCAGTACCTTTTTTTCTGTTTACACTGAACAGTCACGAAGGACATGATGCGCTCAGCGAGAGAGAGAGAGAGAGAGAGAGAGAGAGAGAGAGAGAGAGAGAGAGAGAGAGAGAGAGAGAGAGAGAGAGAGAGTACTCCAGTTCTTACCAGGCCTTCCATTTTAGAGTAAAAAAAGCAGAAAATTCAGCATGGCTGAAGTCTACCAGGGTAAAGAAATTAAAATTCATCTCAGCATAAGTACTTCCTCTTTTTAAAACTATCTTTTGCTAAGACAATCCCGCTTGACTTCTCCCTTTCAATGGGGGGAGTGGAAAATACTATGGCTGGTTTAAATAAAAAGGTCGCTTGGAAAAAAAATGTCAGTAAAAAGACAAAGTTCAAGGTATTTACTACGTCCAAATAACAAAAATATAATAATGATTATAATATAATAATAATAATAATAATAATAATAATAATAATAATAATGACATGAAAGATAATGAAATTATTAAGGGTACTATTCAATTGCACGCATGGTATTCTATTAGATGATTAAGGATTCCTGACCCAGACAGAAACCAGGATAGCAACAGAAACCAGGATAGGAAGAACGTTGGGATGAAAAATGTCCAGTAGACAAATACGCAGTTTGCATTTTACTGAAGGAATTGACAGCTGTTATTGTACTCTCCCGGAAGAAATGAATATTGAAATATTTTCTTCGCGGAGAATATTCTCAACTGAAATGGCAACAATCTGAATTTTCGTTAACTCTTATGCTATACACTGTTAAAAAATTTGCATTAAAGAAACGGTAGATATCTGGCAACATTTATTCCATGAATTTTACTGTTTTAAAAGCGGACATATTGACGTAAGAGAGTGATATTACTGTCACCAACCCTTAAAAGATAATAACAAAGCAAGGTAAAATTACGGTCGCCTGTATTTTACTGAAATACGGTTAAGAACAGTATATTTTTACGGAGAATTTTGGATGAAAATTACTGTTTTGTCTAACAGTGTAGTATCTCGCATGAAAAGCTACCCTAATAATAGAATACTTCCCTTGTAATTATTCAGCAATAAATTCATACAATATCCAAACATTCTCTAATGAACCAACTAAATACTTCGTCACATATTTTTATTTTTTCAGTGATATTTACTTACTGAAACGGCTTATACTGTATCTAAAATTAAGAAACTCATGTTCAAAATCTACGACCGTTATTATCATTGTGGATGCCCTCTAATATAACAAAATATAATGCAAAATGATTGTGTCTTATATCATTCCCTGGAATACCTCCACTAAATTACTTGTTTTCTTCATAATGGTAAATACCAAACCCATTATTCTCCGGTTAATCAAATAACATACATTACCTTTGTACTACTATAATAGGACAATGCCCTTCGCTGGGTTTCTAAACTACCCGTCTTATAGTTTCAAATGCATTTTCGTCATCGACAATGAAAATAAAAAAAAAAATAAAATCTGACATTCTTCATTTAGTTTTCCATACCGCAGTCGACCCAAACTAAGGAGTCATACCCGTCTTTGATTCGTCCCAGTTTATATCCTTCCCTTATCGAAACCTACTATTTACACTCGAAGCAATCAAAAAGCTAGGGTATATTATTGGCAATAGCTGTTATGTTTGAATTAGCATATAACATAAAATGGGAATTAGGTTGAAACTCCCAAGTTGGATAAGGTAAGGTATAGTTAGGTCGAAACCCCACATTGTATTAGGTTAAGTTGGATAACGTGAGGTATAGTTAGGTCGGAACCCCATATTATATTAGGTTAAGTTGGATAAGGTGAGATAAAGGTAGGTTGAAACCCTTCACTATAAAAGTTTAAGTTGGATACAGTGATGAGATCTTTGGTAGGGTTAAGTGGAAATTATGTTAACTAAAGTCACTCCCTATTCTCTTGTGTGTAAATGTTGTAAACTGTCAGATATTGCTATCTTATAATTGCTCAGAGTATCAAGAAAATAAAGTTATACAGTATAAACATACACAAACGTTTGAATGACCAAATACACGAGTATATCATACAACTAGCGTTTTCTATGAACATTACGCTACGGTGGAAAACCACAGAAAATGGTATTTTATGGATAACATTAGTATTTTACACTAGCATTTATTGACTGGGCGGGTGGCTTTAAACATTCTATGTCTGACACAGTTTTTGTACTACAAACTAAAATATCTTGTGCAAACTGACTGGTTGCTACAAAACTAGATTTTATAGGAGAACATGCTCGCTGAATATCCTAGCTGTGAGGTAATAATTATAACGTATTCAGACCTGACTGATTACAATATTTACAGAGGCCTAACATTTACGTTAGTTGTTACGAAAATCTATATTACGCTTATTCTAAAGAGATGGGAGAGAAAGACTGATGAAAAGCTGAGAGATTAACAAGCAGGATTAAGAAAAAGTAGAGGTTGCAATGACCAAATTTTAATTTTGAGACATATTGCACAGCAATGCGTAGAAACTAGAAATCCACTTTTGATGTCATTTGTCGACTATGAAAAAGCCTTTGATATTGTGCACTGGCCAACTTTGTGGAGAGTCCTGCGAAATTATGGAATTCCTCTTAAATATGTGAATTTGATTAGGTCTGTTCATGAGCATAGCAAGTGCAAAGTTAATGTTAATGGAGTATTATCAAAAGAATTTCCAGTGAACAGCGGAGTACTCCAAGGAAATGTGTTGTTACCTATGTTGTATATCCTCCTCATAGATTTTGTGATGTGTAGAACACTTGGGGATGGCGGAGAAGGGTTGGACTGGATTGGTGATAGGAAACTGGCAGACCTAGAGTATGCTGATGATGATGTCCTTGTTAGCAGAGCACCACAAGATTTGCAATGCTTGCATACCAGAATGCATGAAATATCACACGAGGTTAGGCTGAAGATAAATAGAAGAGAGATGATGCGAATGGAGTATGCAATGGAAGATTAGATATCATTGGAAGGAGAAAGAATTAAGGAGGTAGAATCCTTTAAGTATTTAGGAACATGATCTCCAATACAAGGTCTTTAGAATTAGAGTTTCGTGAAAGATTGAATCGCCTGAAATTGCATATAAAAATCAGGCTATATATCAGTTTAGTGAGATAGGTGTTACTAAATGGACATAAGTCATGGTATGACAATGAAACAATCTCCAATAGATTTAGTAGATTTAAGAACAAAGCCCTCAGAAGGATATTGGGAGTTGAATTGCAGGACAGGATAAGAAATGAAACTATAAGAGATATTACTCGAGTGCCATATGTGGATGAGATCATGATGAAGGTTAGATGGAAATGGTTTGGGCATGCTCTTCGCACTTCCCAAGAAAGATTAGTTCACCAAACTTTCAGCTGGGCTCCACAAGGCACTAGAAGAGTTGGAAGACTCAGGCCAACATGACTGAGGACTATGAAGCGTGAAGTATATGATGAGTGGACAAGTATTGATTTAAAAGCTCAAGATAGAGACGACTGTCGAAATCTAACCAATGCCCTTTGCGTCAACAGGCATAAAAGATGAGGATGTTGATTCAGATAAATATTTAGCATTCTATTTCTATTACTACAAACCAAGATACTGTACCACCCATTAAGTTTGTATTTTATTGTTCTGTATTATTTGTATTACACTGCCAACACAGAAAATATATCATTATAACAAGTGATTATTAAAAACAAGACCAGAAGTCGATTACAGCATTTAATGTTCATAAATCTAGATCTAAAATAGAGATGTCTTCCATAATGATCACGATATACCTAACACTTTGGTAGAATTACATTCTAGTGCGTTATTTGCTTAGGCTATATATTCACTGATGGTGGTGGTATATGCGAGCTTGGGCTTTATAAACTAATTTTCTGAAGAATAGTGGGCCTGACGAAAAACTAATCTAACTATTATTGTTAACTATTACTCATTCAAATGAAGTCGTTTTAGTATTTACAATTCAAGGTTGTAATGCACATTTTTTCAAACGATTGTAAACACTTCCATGAAATTTGTTTCTGATAATATATGAGTTTTATTACTATCATTGTCACACGAATGTCTATTTACCAAGTGTGTCACTAATCCAACCAAACTAATGAACTCTTTCTTACCTGTAAGCTTTCTCGGAGGAAGCCGTCCTGGTTTTGGAATAGTGGACTTAACGTTGTCCAAACGAGGTCGTCGCGGAGGAGCAGATGCTTCCGATCTCTTCTTTTCTCCTGTAAGAAAAATATAACCATAACTAATACTCATAGATTAAATCTTCTGCAACAACTACAAAAATTAATAATAAAAATACCACAGTAATTTTAGCGTCCTTGCAAAATAGTTTTCGTGATAAACAAAACGATTACAGAAACAAATGTTTTTGTAAACAAGGAGACGTTCAGCAATTATACAACATTTACGCAATTACAGAGAATACACTGCTATTACTGGAATAATTCGAGATTAACAGCAGTCCAGAAATGAAAAACACATCTAAAGTAGTGTGAAAATCAATACGTAGGAATACGCAAATGTTAATCCTACACTACCCTCCATTTTCTAATGGACTAAAGGCTTTAGTTGCTTAGACGAAAACTATAAAGAGATTGCACTTACTTATTTTTAAATTGACGTTGACCATTAATCATGTCTCAGTGAATATGAAATTTGTGTAGCAGAACTAATTAATCACGAAATGAAGCCCACTTGTGAGATAGAACTTATATTAAGATTACATTTCAATTTTTAAAACAGCACATTTCAAGGTTATAAGGGACCTTAATCAAGTTATATTCTCCCTATCACCACTGCATCGAGGATGCACCATCTCAAAAGAAAATTTCAGATACTTGGGTTGCTTCAAAACTCTATAGATATTAGGCTCACCAACAACGCATCAACAATATTACATACTTCGCGTCACATATTTTTTTTTTTTTTTAAAGCACATTCAAGCTTCATAAAAAGGAAAACGCATCCAGTCCAACTTATTCAATGCCGTCTAGTCAACAGTTTCTCAAAAATTCCCCAACTTCTCAAAATAAAATCAATACTTTCAAGGCTAACTTGAACTAAAATTCGCCCTCCATTCCTAGCAAGTGGCTTTTTTTACTAAGATAGTTTTGCCTCGTATCTCGACATTTCTCTCATTCAAATTTTTCCGATCCACAAAATCTGACACATATTTCGACAGCTTTATCTTCATTTTTCTCAAAACTAACATTCAATATCTAAAATTCCCTCAGTTGATCCCTTATTGCGTTTCGACTTTCTTTTCCCAGACACTTCTCTTTCAAGTGTTTTCCACATCTCAGTACATTCCTTGCTTTAACTATTATGTAATTAAATTTTCCCCCAGACCTACTACATATAATCCTGAATAAGCTAACTATATGATAACACTAGCCTTCAACTTTCTCATCTTAATGTACGTTTCGGACTCTATGAACTATCTTTGAAATTTCTACTCATACTCTCCAATTAACACAGTATTATCTACAAACACTGATCACAACATACCTCCTTCCCAGCCTCACTTTATCTTTCTTCGTCAAAAGTATACCTAATGTGTGTCTGCTTTGACCGCCTTGACAAATGCTCAATGGGTAAGGACTTTCTCATAAGCAAATCAGCGATCACTCTCTCATATACATAATTATTTCAAAATAAACGACGAGTTTCTTTTATCATGTACATTTCCGATCTGTTTTGTCAAATTACTTTCTGCATCTTATATCTAAATGAAAAAAAAAACATAATCAATAATACACATCTCTGAACTCCAAAAGACTTTTTCTAATTCTATAAACACAATATACAGTTTTCTATTTACTTTCAAAGCTATCTCACCCCTACTCTATACCTAATAACATATAAATAGTCATTTTCGCCTAAGGCTGTACTACAGCCAACTTTCTTAATTACAGCCCTACCACAAAGATTCCAAGGAATGCCAAGTAATTATATTCCCTTGTAATCAATACAATCACATTTATGATCTAACTCATGCAGAGAACATTTTTTTTCTACTCATTCCTATCATACAGAAATGCCATACATACCCAAGTTGAGCAAGTAAGACAATGAACAATGCAGAATAATAAATATGAAAGGTTAAACATCTGTCTAAGCATAGAAGAAAATATCAAAGTTCTTATACATGATTGAAAAATTGTGAGATGAATGTGTCAATATATGGAATCATTCATTCATTCTAATATGAACAAATATTCCAAAATCGTAAGAACTTGCTTACAAATTAATAACAGATACAAAACAAATTTCTTTACCTAAATATATATAAAAGAATGGTAATTTGTAACCATAGATTTAGGAGAGGACATCTTTGAAAAATTAATAATAATAGAAGTAACTGCTAGCGAATACATACGAAATTCTATAAGCTCTAATTCAAATTCATTAAATCAACAATATTATTAAGAATTTTAGTTCCTCTTTAAAGGCTTAGTAGGATAGCACAACACAAACAAAATCTTCATAATGAAAATCTCTCTCTCTCTCTCTCTCTCTCTCTCTCTCTCTCTCTCTCTCTCTCTCTCTCTCTCTCTCTCTCTAGCATGCAGACAGGACCACTCCTCTTGCAGAGCATCTGCATCTCCTATTCCTGCACCTCCAGCTCCTTCCTTACCATTGCTGATATTGACCCGGTTGGCGGTGAGGACGCGAGAATCCCGCGACGCTCTAGAATCGCCTCCTTCACCGGAAGCTGTGGAACCTGCAGGACAAGAGAGACAAACTAGTTTAGTGACGAGATCCTGTGAATAATACCGTGAGAAACATTACTATTGGTGGAAAAATGCTCCAACATTATAAAAATCAAAAGGAAATTCGTTATGATAATTAACACGTCATGTCCAAGGGACACTATGTAAGATGAGGTAAAATGTCATAAGAAAATACGCATTAGAAGCGAAACAGAGGAAGAGATAACTGTGAGGAAATGG
>NC_090764.1:41808051-41810551 GCF_036898095.1 Palaemon carinicauda
ATATAAATGCCCAAAACATCTACATTAATATTGCAGGATTATAAATGTTGATTATATAAGAGTCTACCGATAAACCCATTGTTTTAATCTCCTTGAAATCTGACTAGGTGAGTTCATTGCGTAACGCCAGTAGATCGAAATAGTACACGGAATCAAAGCGATCTGTTTTGCGTCATTGTATTCGCTTTATGCAACACCGACTGAGTAACTGAAATCCGATCCTCTCCTGGAAAGTCGCCACTCTAACTCCACTAACCTGATAGACGACAAAGTACAAGCTTTTCCTCTTTAGAACTAATATGATATAAAAACCACATTATTGCATTTCAAATAATAAAAATTGAGTAAGAATCAAATATCGGATAATTCTTGTGATATCAAGGCAAGAAACAAACTTTAACTTGACCTTCAAAGACCATAGGACCTAGAGGTGAAAAGTCAGGTGAAGGAAACAACAAACAAGAGAATATCCACGACAAAAAAACAACTCTAGAAAAGGGGTCGGGTGAATCAGTGAAGTTCTGATATGAAGGAGGGGGAAGGGGGGGGAGGGAGGGAAGGAGAGGGGAATGTGCACGCCAAGAACAAGCCATGTAGAAGACGATCCAGGTGTCAGATGATCATCCCACAGCCGCTGTGGTATAGGTGGCAGGAGGGTTGCAACGGTGGTGGTGCTACTTTATAATTCGTTCGTAAAGGTGAAGGGGAGTGTCTCTTATACATACACTAACTATATATATATATATATATATATATATATATAATATATATATATATATATATATATATATATATATATATATACACCAAATAGAATCTTCCTTCCTCTTAAATCATGTCACCTTCTGAACAAAAAAATAATCTTCATTTTGCGTTTCCTTTCGCTTCTCAAGGTCGACTTTTATTAAACTAAATTTTGGAGGGTGACAATTAGGATTTTCCCTCTCCAAAAATGGGGAAATTATAAGTATTAAAAGAGAGAGAGAGAGAGAGAGAGAGAGAGAGAGAGAGAGAGAGAGAGAGAGAGGAGAGAGAGAGAGAGGAGAGAGAGAGAGAGAGAGAGAGAGTAGGCTGTCTCAATTAGTCACAACCTAACTACATGCATCTATATTAAATTTCCCCTCACCCTCCAACAACCACACACCCCCTCTTCTATACAACTCCAGCCAAAATCCCCAAGACGCACACACCCTTACAAGACAGCAGTAGCTAAACAAGGAAGTCCTATCTATTTTCGGGATGAGGTGATTTACAAACTTTAATGACAGCATAAACGGAGCATCTCTAACTAACTGAACACGTGTTTACATTCCAACGACACGACTCAATGAGATGCCTTCAGATGTCTCGGATGGATGTTGAAAAGTAACAAGGAACATCGACAACTGCGTCTTGTATTTCATCAAATGCCTGGCAATGGGTGTTACTTTGATATCTTGATAAGCTTTCAATTACTTCTCGGTAATTTGGGAGAAATTTGATGAGAAATTAAACCAAGGAGAAAACAGTTTAATGCCGAAGTAATATGATTTTTGTTAATAATGACATATGATCTAACTTATAAGGTGTTCACAATGGTACAATTTTTTAATTATAGTGAAACCTATTCATCTTCACAGAAGTCAAGTCTCCATGATATTTCTTTAAAAAAATCGGTGAAATGAATAGCAGTACAATACCACCTATTACTAATTCCTTATCAATACTGTCCAAATGTACACATTTTTTTTTTATATAAAATATCTTATGAATCCAGTTATCTTACATTTTGCATAGATATTTTTAACGTTTGAAAATTCTAATGAGGAAAAAAAAACCCCATAAAAATTCACGATAAACAAAGCAATTAAACACACACATGAAATCGTACCGTAAAACGAAATACGGTTAATAGCAGGTATGATGAGAGATCGCAGCCTTGGCCCTGTGACAAGTTGTTTCAAGACCACAAAGAAAAAACGAAGAAAGGGAAAAAAATGTAGGCCGCAATGATGTCATTATACGACGTACTCATTTTAATCCAGTTGCTCGTAATCAAGGCTCATCATTGCACAACCAAACGGAAGCTGAGAAAATTGCCGTAACCGATGGTTCAGGGTAAAAGTTAAAGGTGAGGAAAGAGAAAATCTCAAATGAGAGAGGAGAGAGAGAGAGAGAGAGAGAGAGAGAGAGAGAGAGAAGAGAGGAGAGGAGAGAGAGAGAGAGAGAAGCCTCGTAGTAGATTTTGTATTGAAAACTCACTCACTCTTATCTCATAGGAAAGAGAAAATACCAATGAGAGAAGGGAGGAGAGTAGCCTCGTAGCAGATTTTGTACTATAAACTAACACTCTCTCTTTCTCTCTCTCTCTCTCTCTCTCTCTCTCTCTCTCTCTCTCTCTCTCAGGTAAGAAAAAAATTCCAATGTGAGAAAGGGAGAGAGTAGCCTCGTAGCAGATTTTGTATTAGAAAACTCTCTCTCTCTCTCTCCTCCTCTCTCTCTCTCTCTCTCTCTCTCTCTC
>NC_090764.1:41813991-41818991 GCF_036898095.1 Palaemon carinicauda
TCATATTCCCTTACGTAAATGCTTGCAAAACAAAACCAAGTTTGCATTACGTATTAAGCTCACAAACAAAAACAAAAACAAATAATTAACAAACAATCACACACACACATACATATATGTATATATATAATATATATATATATTATATATATATATATATATATATATATATATATATATACATATATATATACAGTACACGTGAGAGAGAGAGAGAGAGAGAGAGAGAGAGGAGAGAGAGAGAGAGAGAGGAGAGAGGAGAGAGGAGAGAGAAAAAAAAATTCTTCCAAGGTATTAACTAAATAAAGAAATAAAAGCTCGCTAACAACTCCACGAATGACCCATTCAATGTATGAGGTGCAAACAAGTAAACACACACAAGCAAAAAGATTTTTTTTTTTCTGTTGCTGTTAGTGTGGATCATCCAGTGAGAGACTACGAGAGAGTTGCTTCTCTAAACGAAAGACCTGCTGTTACATATTACATTTGCTTTCTAAAGGTTCTCTCTTTTTCTTTCTTTCTTTCTGTCTTCTTTCTGCCATTCTAACTGCTTGCTTTTATAAACTCATGATATGCATTCTCCTGGGTATTATTCTACACAGACTTTTACATGTGTTGTGAACATAAGTCTTGTTGCCCGTTTATAAATGCAGATGCTCTCTCTCTCTCTCTCTCTCTCTCTCTCTCTCTCTCTCTCTCTCCTCCTCTCTCTCTCTCTCTCTCTCTCTCTCTCTCCAGCACAAACCGCTTAAAGGTAGAACGAAGGAAATCGACAGACTGCCGAACCTAACTACGCATTAAAGGTTTTAAAGGCTGCTCATAAATGGCAGGGGCAAGGGACAGTGACACTGTCCTATCGAGCAGGACAATGCCTAGAGACTGACCATATATACATATGATCAGCGGCCAAGCCCCCTCTCCACCCAAGTTAGGACCAAGGATGGCCAGGCAATGGCTGCTGATTGACTCAGCAGATGGACCTATACGCTCCCCCAAACTCCCCATCCTTAGCTCACAATGATGGTGAGGTTGCAGCGACCAAAGAAACTAACGAGTTTGAGCGGTGCTCGAACCCCAGACTGACTCTATTACGTGAATGCACTGGAAGTAAGAACAGCAAATGATCAAACTCGAACAAATAGCTCACACGTTCCACACAAATCTTGTTCTACATTTCAGCCGATAAAACTCCATGCTTTGATGGATCAACTGCTAATCCCAGTCGACCTGGCCTGGATTTTCTCAACAGGATCTAATAGTTTTGTCCCTGACGAAAAAGAGGATTTTCTTAATGGGCTTCTAAATGAATATAGTGAAATATCTACTCAGAGGCTTTTGCTTCATTTGGGTCACTGCACTAATATTTAGTCACCAAAACCTAGATCTTGTTTCCTGACAATATGACATCCACCTAAATATTCTTGTTGAACTGTTGAATTATAAATTGTTGGTGATGTATTGGGTTCATAGACTGCAAATTAACTTTATGCGAGACATGACTTAGTAAAACGCATTGCAAAATCACTCTCTCCTTAAACCAAGACATGAGAGCATTTCCTATAGTTGCAAAAAATTATAAATCTGATTAATGCATTTGATGCTTGCAAATAGATTTCAACAAGTCATTAAGCATTGATGCCTCTTAAAGCATCATGGTCGCCCGCTAATCAATAAATTGTGTAGACACATTCTATCGATGACAGAGACCTTTTGATATAAAAAGGAATTATGAGACCTAAAGTCGGGGAATCAAGTTCTTTAGGATAATAAAAAAAAAATATGTATAAGTAATGGAAAAAACATATAGCATTTGAGCTATGCGATTCATCTCGCTGAGGAAGAAGGGCGTTGCCCATGTTTATATCTGGTCAACTTGAATAAAAAAAAAAAAAAAAACTCTTTCATTGAGGAAAAATATCTACCATTTACTAAAGTCTATTTCATTGCATAATTATAGTCACAGCAGTAAACATAAAATGGCATAATAACATTAAAATTAACACCCTGTCTACCACATATGAGCTTATAAAGCTGACGTGATGTCAATTCTTCCTTACACTACAGTGTACATAAATGTGTAAGTAAAAAAGGTTGATGGAGAAACTCATTATATAACAGCATTAAAAAGGTGAAGAGCTTAAAGATGTTGTGTTTGTGTGTTTGAGGGTGGGAACACTGCGCCAAAACGCATTGGTATTGACTAACTCTTTGCGAAGGTGGTGGTGGTGTCGCTGGGAGAGAGAGAGAGAGAGAGAGAGAGGAGGAGAGAGAGAGAGAGAGAGAGAGAGAGGAGAGAGAGAGAGAGAGAGAGAGAGAGAGAGTATAAATCTATAAAAAACTTAGAAAAAGAAGTGCCAGATGATACTTTGCCTGTTAAACAAGCAACAAGAGTAATGAGTTGAAAGAAAAAAGTTAGGATGCCTCTCCCACAAAGGATATACATCTTGAAACACGACAGGAGAAAAAACACTGAGATAGGGACTAACCAAACATTGAATGTCAGAGAGAGAGAGAGAGAGAGAGAGAGAGAGGAGAGAGAGAGAGAGAGAGAGAGAGAGAGAGAGAGAGAGAGATCTGAATGTCAGAAATGAAGGCCAAGTAAAAAGGCGACATCGCTCTCTTTGTTTCTAATCTCATCAGCCAAATGTCACGAAAAATAAAAGACATATCAAGACAAGAATGAATACATTGCATAACATTCTTCCACAATTTTGTTTTTTATTATACAGCTGGGCTACAGCGTTTATTTTTTACCAGCTTTATAAGTGGATTTCTCTTTGAAATTACAACATACCTTTCATTGTATTTAATTCTGCCTTATTTTTGTCATAGTTTAATAGTAAAAATAAATATTTTCCATAACCACTTCTATAAATGATATCCCATTTCCACATGTATAACACATCCCTTGGCTGAAAACTACTTACAAAATTCTCTTTAAACTCTCTTCATATGATAAGACTCAATTTCGTGTATTTTACATGCTCAAATTCGCTTAAGGTGTTTTATTTTCCAATTCCAACGAAAGGAATTAGACCACACTCTCCAGACGAGCGCTTGGAACCGTAGACCAAACATTTTAAATATAACCTTTACAACTTCGAAGATTGGCAGTTATGCGAAAATTTGGAAATGTGACCATATTGCGCTGAATATTTTGGTATCTCGAATATAAATTTTGATAAGGACTGCTACTGGAATATAAAATAGTCTCGGTTACCTTGACCGAATAAAATGTCGGATCAATAGTGCGTCTGTGCGAGTCCACGGAAAGAACCAAATATTGAACCGCATACGTTAATGATAAAAAATTAAATTAAGAAAAATATCTTTCAATAAATTCAATCAAAAGTCCATTTTCATATTCTTAAGAGCAGTTATCAAAGTGTATATAATGTTGTATTAACAAATATTACACTAAAGTTTTGAATAAAATGTCATGGATAAAGAACAGAAAATAAAACATTATCACAAGAAAAGAAATTAAGCTTCAACTGCAACAAACATAATTATTGCCAACTGGAGTCTTTCACAGCAATGATGCCTATGGTAGTATTCCCCGACCAACATTAACAGACATTCACATTTGAAAAGCTTCCACAGACTAAAATAAAACCAGACAAGGAATGCGATTACAAGGAAAGAGAGTCTTAAGCCCCCCTGACACTTGCACGCATTCGTGGCACGCACTGGCACGCATTGATGCGCGAACTCGCGTGAACGAGCCGTGAAAATGTCGTGAGCAGTGCGGAAACTCGCGTGCCAGAGCGTACCAATGCGTGCCATGCGGGCCCAAAACTTTGAAATGTTTAAAGTTTGTGGCACGCATTGGCACGCACTAAATGGCCGTGAACGATGCGCCAACTGGAGTGAACTGGAGTGAACAGTGAGGGAACTGGCGTGAACTGGAGTGAACTGGAGTGAACGATGCGGGAAGTGGCGTGAACTTTATAATGAAGAGAAACAAAAAGGAAACGAAAATATTAATGAAAAGGAAAGAAAAATAAACCTAGTAAATTTTTATATTTGCTGTTTTAATGTGAAAAAAAAATTATATCTTATTTCAAACTATTTCTATAACTTTATAATGAAGAGAAACAAAAAGGAAACGAAAAAATTAATGAAAAGGAAAGAAAAATAAACCTAATAAATTTTTATATTTGCTGTTTTAATGTGAAACAAAATTATATCTTAAAAATTCAAACTATTTCTATAACTTTATAATGAAGAGAAACAAAAAGGAAACGAAAAAATTAATGAAAAGGAAAGAAAAATAAGCCTAATAAATTTTCATATTTGCTGTTTTAATGTGAAAAAAAATTATATCTTATTTCAAACTATTTTTATAACTTTATAATGAAGAGAAACAAAAAGGAAACGAAAAAATTAATGAAAAGGAAAGAAAAATAAACCTAATAAATTTTTATATTTGCTGTTTTAATGTGAAAAAAAAATTATATCTTATTTCAAACTATTTTTATAACTTTATAATGAAGAGAAACAAAAGGGAAACGAAAAAATTAATGAAAAGGAAAGAAAAATAAACCTAATAAATTTTTATATTTGCTGTTTGAATGTAAAAATAAAATGATGTCTTATTTCAAACTATTTCTATAACTTTATAATGAAGAGAAACAAAAAGGAAACGAAAAAATTAATGAAAAGGAAAGAAAAATAAACCTAATAATTGTTTATATTTGCCGTTTGAATGTAAATATAAAATGATGTCTTATTTCATGCACACACTTATTTTCCTCTATTACCAATCAAGACCCAAAACTTTTGTTTTGAATAAAAATGAACTGAAAAATAAACCCAAGAAATTTTTAAGTTTGCTGTTTGAATGTAAAAATAAAATGATGTTTTATTTCATCAACATACTTATTCTTCTTTATTACCTTAAAATGAAGGGCAAAACAAATTTTTTCTGTTTGCAGTTTTAATGTAAAAATAAAATGATTTCTTATTTCAACACACTTTTTTCTCTATTACCTTAAAAT
>NC_090764.1:41823991-41843991 GCF_036898095.1 Palaemon carinicauda
TATAAAACCAGAGTTCACGAGTATAATCTGCATTATCCATTAACATCAAACCTCGGCATTCTCAACTTCCAAACAAAATGCATTTGGTGTTAATGGCGTTTACTTTCAAATACGCAATATCATGTTTATCTTTGGTCAAAACTCGCTTTTTCCAAATTTTTTCTCATCTTTTGGAAATGATTAATAAATGCATCCGGCTTATGGAGGTATAAAACCATTTTTTGGTGATTCCAAAAAGTTTAATTTCGTTATCATAACCATGTATAATTTCTAGGACCACTTGAACTTCAGTCCAAAGAACCTAAAATAAGAATTCAAGTTAAGTCAAATGAATGTAGGGAAGCCAATTTACATGGAGGTTTTTTTTTTCAACTTATGTTTTCCTTCAAAGATTACTTTCTGTTCTACAAAATGAATACATCATATTTTTTATGCAAGATTGTGAAGAGTACAGTATTCCCTAGCTATACACAAGGATTGATGCAGAACGTACACACTATATACTAACTTTGTTATCAAAAGGAAATAAAATCTTCTCTCTCATCCATTCATTCAAAGAATATATGAATGAAGAGCGGCTTGTAAATACTTTCTCCACTTAGTTTAATTTCACGCCGTGTATGTGACCTACCTGACACCTGCAATAACAGGCCAGCCACCTTTTTATTTTTTATTTTTTTTTTTTTTGCAGCTTCCGGTCGCGCTGTTGCAGCTTTCTCCGCGCTCTTGCGTCAGAGGCACCAACATTGCAAGACCACCTATAAACTGCTTTTATCAGATTGTTGTCATAAGTATGGCACAGACTTTACTTCATTTTGAACAATTGATCATGATTATTAATCATAATCAATAGTAATTATTATCATTATTACTGCCATTAAAGGAAATCCTTATGGTAGTAAGCTACTTTGTCTTTAAGGCAGTTTAAGCCGCACTTTTATAATATCAAAGACCATTTAGTTAAGATACAATAAGTCTGTCCCTTGTCGATTAGATATAGTTTTGTTGTGCAATCTGGTGTTGCACTGGACCGATGTGGAAGAAATGGCAAAAGACAAGATCTCGGGGCAGAAGTGGAAGGGGGGTGAGGGAAGCCTAGCGGGGAAGTGGGCGGGGAACGGGAGGATCTCGGGGAGAAGGGGAAAATATGACACTGGTCTTTATTTGAAAGATACAAGATATGGGATAGAAACGAGAAAATGTAGCAGGCAGAAAAGGAAGAACTCAGAGGGCTTCATCACATGTCACAGAGAGAGAGAGAGAGAGAGAGAGAGAGAGAGAGAGAGAGAGAGAGAGAGAGAGAGAGAGAGAGAGAGGGATAACTCATAGAATACTATACAGTAATTGCGTGAAATGGATGATGCATGTAAAATTTCTGCAACCTGCCTCCTGATCCCTTGAAGGAATTAATCGACCTGTCATTCTTAATTATGAAGGTAAGCAGACACACGAGGGAAACGTTTGATTAGAAATTCACTGTAAATTAGATTTACCTTTAAAGCGAAAAAACACTTTTTTGCTTTAGAATGCAATAATGTTTGTGGTACGAAATGTCATTTCGAGAGCAATATTAAAGAAATAAAGAGCAGATCATCATGAACACCACAAAGGTCTGTTGAAGGGTAATCGCTACCTCCATGCAAAAGATTCACTAAATACAAGATGATAAATATTAGTAATACCTAAACATAAAAAATGCAGAAAACCGCTTACATCTCCTAACAAAGTTATGGAGAAACCTTTAGAATGTTAAATCTTCAACCTGACAACAGAATGAGGACAGACTCAAAACACGCGTGCGATGTCAAGCATTCATCAGTAGGTATATCACAAACCCCCCAAAAGAAGCCGTAGGCACAACCCCAACTTCTACCTCTTGCTTCGACGCGTGTAAGCGGATGAGACACCAAAGTCAATGAGATCACAGGGGGATTGGAGGAGTTTGCTTGCAGGTGTTTTCTTTCAGTTCTACTTCCAAAGTGTCAATTTTGAACGAGGAATAAGGATAAGAATTGGGGAGTGGAGAAAAGGCTAAGACGACGAGGAAGTAGTGAGTACAAAGGCAGATGAATAGTACATGTCCCTGTAAAGAAATCTAGACCACATGTAGTGGGTGACACATGACAGTCATTGTAAGACATGTCGGGAAATTTTACGAGGGAAGAATTACGAGCTTTTTAAATCCTTGATTGATTCCGGATTTTTTTTACGAGCGCCCATAGCTTCGAAATGGGTGTTGAGACCGATTATACTTCTTCATGAATGATCCTCCGCCTTGGCTAACACCTAAACTAAAAATCTAGTTTCATAAGTTCCAAAATTTACACAATAACCAAATTTATCAAAACAACTTATATCAAAACATTTATTAATTTGAAACTAATATCTAAACATTCATAGCTCGTCTTACACATCCTAGCTAGGTTAGTGAACAACATAGGAAATGAACAAAAAACTATTAAATTCTGATCTAGTCGCTGTGATAATACAGGGATGTGAATTTGAACCTCTAATGAAATCTAACCCAAATATTATGTCATTAGTTTGGTGATATCTTATTGACTCTCCACAAATATGTCTTCGGAAATTTCTTCATTCAGCAGCGAAGATCACTATTTGATTTATATTACTAAACTTTGCTAAAATTTCAAAGATAAACATTAAGATGCAATAATAGTTAAAAGTATTTAAAAATACGCATTTTATGGTCCTGTAATGATAATGTACATACCTCGGTATCAAAGAATATTATGACAACTAAAAAAGTACAAATTGCTTTCATTAATCGTTAAGGAACAAATTAAAAATATTATAAAATGATAGATAATTCCGGGGAGGGATAGCAGCTCGTTTCTACTTCACAACTCTGTTACTCTTCTAACTCTCCAGTATTAGGTCAGACAATACTTGAGAAAATATTTGAGAAAATAACCAACCACTTAATCGTAGTCATTATCAAATGACTTAAACCTCTAAGTCGTTAAATAAATAAAGGTCTAAGAAAGTAAACATAGCATTATCATCAATACCAAAGATCAGTTGTTCCCGATAATGCAAATGTCTGGAAAACAGATTCTGGATTTATATTGGATACTGAATCAATTAAATCTGTAAGGTTTAAAGAGGGTGTAAACCTACTTGGAAATATCACATATCATTGCCTTTACCTTCTAATTTTCGCAACACCTCACCATGTTTCTTTTCCAATTCGTTTATATTTACTCGTGTATTCTTATTTGTTACTCTTTGCTATGTCCGACTGTGTTAAGTAAGAGCATTTATTAGTTTGAAGGTTCCATATTTACTGATACAAATATAATCAAACGCATTTGAAATTCAAACATATGTAACCATCTGAATAACATCGAACATCATAATTCGGAAATTATTAAGGTCTTATATCAATCAATTTCAAACAGACGACTTCAAAAAAATAATAGAAAGCAGAAAATAAACGACCGGAAAATTCTGTCATAAACAACATTCACTTACTGAATACGGTCCTTGGAAAATTTATTAAGAAGGTTATGGATTTGTTGGGACGAGTCAAAAGATAAGACCTAGATATCAGTATCTAAAATAATAATAATAATAATAATAATAATAATAATAATAATAATAATAATAATAATAATAATAATTTCAGTGGAATCTAAAAAAGAAAACAATGCGCCCTTTAAGACATAAGATTAATCTCTTCTTAATTAATTGACGGGCTACGTTATCTGGTAAAGAAAATTAATAGCTACTCACTCTTAACCCCAGGTAATCCTATAGCCTAACGAAGGCCAAAATAATCGCTCTTTCACTGAGAATTAATCTAATTTTCCAAAACCCCAAATCGGATTGATTTATAGAGATACCTTATCTCTAAACAGAGTTTCAATCCCAAGGAATGAGCTTTTAGAATTTTCAGTCGTGAAATAATATTGGTCAAAACTTCCTGATCACCTTTAGGTTAAACACAGAAAACGACTAATTTTCGTTGGTAATTATAATAATGTACTTATTATCGTTACTCAAAAAAATATACAAAAACGAATCCATATCAATTACATGTGTAAATGTTATTAAAAAAAAAAAAATATCACTATATGTTTGAATCATATAAATGCAGCGGAAGACTAAGGAATTGGTTTAACAAAAAAAAACACTTAATTTCTAGTACTAAAATAACAGGTAACTTTTGAAAAGCAATTACATACCTCACCTTGAAATAAACTGATTGAATAACTATCTAAGATACTTGACTTAATATAACTTAGAGAGAATTAACTGTTCTCAAATAATATATATATATATATATATATTATATATATACATATATATACACACAGACACGCACACACACACACACACACATATATATATGTATATATATATATATATATATATATATATACATATATATACATACATATATATATATATATATATATATATATATATATATACACACATATATATATATATATATATATATATATAGAAAGAGAGAGAGAGAGAGAGAGAGAGAGAGAGAGAGAGAGAGAGAGAGAGAGAGAGAGAGAGGGGGGGGTTCAAATCCTCAGGGGGGTTATGTAAATAGTATTAGTCAACAGTAACTAAAACACATGATTTCCGAATAACTTCAAATCTCTACTACAAATACATTTACCATCAATAAAAATCATGAAAATATTAACGACAATGCTTTTGTCAGTAAAAGTCAAGGGAGACATGAAAGACAATGTCATAATTTGGTAAACATTTCCACTTTTTGTCTCAAGCGCTAAATTTACTCCACCAGTGTACGCAACCGGTCAAAAAGGATGGCTAAATATTAAACTTTTCCCACCCATCCCTCTTTCCTAACTAAAACACGGCAGTTTCGTCAATTTGTGGAACATTGTGGTTTTTGAGTGTATCTCTCGGGGTTCACCCATCTTACCAATGTATGACAACTTCCTCTTCCCCCACCTCGAGGGATGGAGAGAGACCCAGTAGTCAAAAATTTTGGCATGTCGCTTAGCGTGACAAGATATATATATATATATATATATATATATATATATATATATATATATATATATATATATATATATATATATATATATATATATATATCCAGACACTCGCTCTTTATTTAATAGGGGAGATAGGTATTTTCATGGCTATTGTCATAAGGAGCATCTTCTAAAATAGTGTAATCATGAAGCCCACGATGAAGGACACTTCAGAGGGACAACTGAAAATCACTGGATCTTCCTTTCGCTCTAACACTAAGTTTGAACGGAAATGGGCCTACATGAAAGAGCAACTTCAAATAGATTTGACACTAATGAACTGCTCTTGTGGAAACTAAAGAATAATATACACTGTACGAGAATGACAAGCATACATTCATGTCCATCCGTATATCTATCTATCTATCAATCAATCAATATATATATATATATATATATATATATATATATATATATATGTGATATACATCATACATAATATATATACAGACCCATATATATATATATATATATATATATATATATATATATATATATATATATATATATATATGTATATATCCAAAATGCACAAGAGTAAACTCCTGGTGAACATTCAGTCGTGGTTTTGAGGCTTTATTTTCTATCACAGAGTCTAATGTGTCGTTTATACCTGTAAACAGACTGTTATACAGTATAATATATATATATATGTATATATATATATATATATAAATTTTATATATATATATATATATATATATATATATATATATATATATATATATATAAATATTTGTGTGTGCATATATATATCGTCAGCCGTTACTCGTCCACTGCAAAGCAAAAGCCTCAAACATGTCCTTCCACTCGCGGTTGTTTATGGTCTTTCTATCCCAGAGAGAGAGAGAGAGAGAGAGAGAGGGGGGGGGGGGTGGCGCCTATTCCCAAACCTTACCGCTCCCTCATAATAGAACCTTTGGATAAAATGAAACGTGCCTGTACTATTTTGCTTATTGAGTCGAATCATTATCTTTATTACCAATATAATTTGTATCACCCAGAGCAAATGGTAACAGGAACTAAGGGCAAACACTCTCTCTCTCTCTCTCTCTCTCTCTCTCTCTCTCTCTCTCTCTCTCTCTCTCTCTCTCTCTCTCTCTCATAAACATACGCACAGATAAAGATCTCAATTAAATTAAGGACTTCCTTTGGTAGAAAAAAAAAAAGAAATCTTTATGAAGGTGAATGAACGCCTTCAAAAGCGCACTGAAATGAAACTGCTTAAAGGCGTATACAGCGAGGTAACAAACTATTGCACAATGATAGAGGCCCCAGTTTGTAATGTCACGTGACCTAAAGCACATGAAATGGTAAGAGAAACAGACTGTAACAAGGTGATGCTAAGGGCAAAGTCATGCTTTCTTTCCACTTTTCTCGAAATTAAGCCTCATTAAAACACGCACACACAAATACACAGGAAGGGAACTCCCTTTAAAGTTTAGTCGACTCCCAAATAGAAAATTGGTTAAAATTGCACCATTCTCACTTCACACCATTAAACCCGACGCCTTTTTTCTCCTTTCCTTTTCAACCAGCTTCCGCTCTCCATTCGTTGTGTTACAACCTCAATTCACTCACCAATACAAAAGCGTCTTTCCTCATCTTAAAAGATGTAAACAATTGCAATCTCCTCACAACAGTACTCCAAAGAGAAACGTGGCGACTAGTTTCGAAAAAAACTTTGTTACAAGAAATGGTACCCGATTCAAGCTAATTTTTCTCTTGTTTTTGCTCCATTCATTATCCGATTCATTTTGTTGATAATCCAGCTAGCCTTCTTGTACTCATTCTTTTATCTATATAGTTTTTACACACCTCACAAACTTTCGGGAAAATTATTCCACTATTAAAAATATCACCATCATTACCTCGATTAATCACAAAATAAGTGCTAAGTATAAGACCAATCTGACACGAAAGCATGAAATAAAATTGGGTTAAGTGTACTGTACGAAGTTCTTGCGTTACGGAGAAACTACGATCTGCGTCTTAATGTCACAATCTCAACAGGCGCAGAGTAACAATGGAAGAGGTGGCAGCTTTAACTCAGATGTCAAAAGTAATGTTTCTGGTAATACTTTCAGTAAAGACCAAAAAAAGAGAGAACGCTTTGAAATACACAAGAGACTGTCCAGTGCCATCATGAATTACTCTTCAAAAACAAAACCATTAAGAACATAGGTTAATGATTTAGAATTTAGCTTAAAACATTGACATAACAAAAACGGTCCAGGAACTTACTACACTCCTAATATATATATATATATATATATATATATATATATATATATATATATATATATATATATATATATGTATATATATATATATATATATACATATATATATATAAATATATATATACATATATATATATAAATATATATATATATATATATATATATATATATATATATATATATTATATATATATATATATATATATATATATATATATATATATATATATATATATATATATATATAAAACAATGTGAAATTACTACCAAGACAGAAAAGGATACCACCGGAAGAAAAATTGGTTTTAATGAAAAACTACACCTGCTGTATACAAAATAGAAATGTAGAAACAGTTACCCAAATGTATGAAAAGTTCAAAACATAATACAAAATGTATGTGAAAAAAAATGACATTCATGGAGAAATCTTTGGGGATTTCGACTTTACAGCAGCAAAAACTAAGGAGCACAGCAACAGACAAAATACTCCTATCAAATTGAGGTTTGAAAAATGAGCAGCATTACCAAGTGTGTAACTGTTACGCTGGCTTAACGTATTTAAGCGTAACGCCACCTTCAATCCACTCACTGTTAAAAAGGTTTCTCGCAGTTGTGCAACACAAGTAAGTTCTTCTCATCATTTCTGTTAAGGAAATCATAACATCCCAAGATGGAAAATACTGGTTTTCAAGTTAATAAATCTAAACTATAATTCCTTATCCTTCCCACAGCCGATTCAAAGTGGTAATATTACGCATACAGCATAGAGAGGGACAGACAAAAACACAACCAGACAAACAGAAGACGACTCTAAAAACAAACAGTCTTGTTTTATTCCAGACATCTGAATGCAACGACAAGGCTGAATTTCAAATCCCGCTTGAATAAGACTATCACAGCACTGGCACTTATGCCTAGCTCCTTTCTAAACCATGAAATGACTGACGTTTGGTTCAATGACTTCCCTGTCTCGGGCACATATCTTGCATTCAGGCTAAATTGTAATGAGGGAGTTTAATCTCAAAAGCCGTAGATATTAATATGCAGAGCATGCCCGTCTATTACATGGAAGACGAGTCATATAAGTCCAAAGAAAACATAAAAAAAGAAAAAATAAGCAAAGACATTAGCTAGAGTGACTTTAAAAATCACGTCTTACTTGAGGAAAATAAAATATAGAAGTAGAATGTAAAGTTTGCATGTCCTCCAATTCCTTAATATCAACAATAACAACAAAGAAACAACATTTGTATTAGTAATTTTAAATAATGGTATATCTACAGTCATAAGAAAATATAATTATAAAAGACATCAACTTTTTTCAACAGGCTTCGAATTAAACAGAAAAACTGTAAATTAGCGTTGGAAAAATTTAGGCAAAACTCAACTTAAATAAACAGACTATATATATATATATATATATATATATATATATATATATATATATATATATATATATATACATATATATATACATACATATATGTATGTATATATATATATATATATATATATATATATATATATATATATATACTGTATATACTATAGACACGAAAGGAAAAGTGAAAAGACATGAATGGAGTTAGTACTTTCGCCTTATTAGTAACATCGTCGGACCCACAAAATGTCATGAGTTCGTCGCTATCCCTAATAAGACTAAAGTACTAACACCAATCAAGTCTTTTCACTTTTTATTTCGAGGCTATAATATATATTCTATGCTCATCACATGTCAGATTTCATGATTTCTACACATACATAGGTCTACATACACACAAATTTACATATAAATTCATAGGGAGCAAAAAGTGCTTGCTATGTGTGGTGGGGTAAGACAACATACTGATGAGAGGCCATTGATGCATCAAGTTTCAGATTTAGAAAATCTTATTCTCAAACAGCTTTAGATGATATGACACCATTAAACATGTTTTAAATAAAGTTAAGTCGATAACACAAAAGTATTGCTATACATTTATTTTTATTAAATAAAATATTGCCTATACTGTACAGTACATGGACAATTATATCATAAAACGGGGTATGAGATCGGCTAATAAATAACGTATTTGCCATAATTGACCTCAATTCCTCAATAAAGTAATATTTAGTGGTCTACGGAAAATATGGAAAAAATATGAAAATACGAGAAATATTAAGATATCGACTACCAACTACCTTAAATTCCAGGTTAATTTTGTCATGGAATACTGCGAAACTGCTTCCAGCATGGACAACCATAAATCACATTGCCGGCAAACTTTAACATTAAAGATGTGGTGTTCAATCCAAATACTGTATGTGAAACCGGCCTAACTATAGGCAATGAAAAAATTAAAATAAGTCTTTATTAGAGATTGTTATTTAGTCGAAGTGATTTAAAATCCAAAAGGCAAACAGACGTCATATACGACATTTTCATCCGCGATACATCTTCGAAATGAGAAAGAATGCCAATTCCTATCGCCATATATGCTGTCCTTGCTTAACCCCATAGACAAAAGTTCACGTCATTTTCCGAGTGGAGGAAGAGACGCCGAGTAATGCACAATCCCCTCGAGACACATAAATTCAATCTCGTTAAAAGTTGGAAGTCATTCAACCTCTTCAACCCATAGGGCTGGATGGGGAGGGAGTGGGGAGTTGACACGCCAGACGACTTTAAGGGGGAAAGAAGAAAGGAAATTGGGTAGAAATGGGGAAGGGGGAGTGGAAGGATGGGAGGGGATTAGATGGCTCGAAGGAATAGGGAGATGGGTTAGCATCACATCCCCCAACCACATCTCCGGCTATAGTTCACCAATACCATGACCGCAGCATCCGCTCAAGGGAGGTCGATTACAGATTTTTTTGGGTCGTCTTATATTCTATAATTCTATTATATTTACCCTTAATATAATAAAAACAAATAATTAAATTTAATGAAACATTCACACAACTAATTATCAACTCAGATTATAGAGGTATTGCTTCCATGACCAATTATTACTTCTCTGTTTCGTCCTTCATTGACGCAAGTAGGATTCGGAAGGGCCAACCGGTATAATTTAACGTCCCCCTAATTAAACCTCCTTAAGCCCATTTCGGATTAACGAATGTGAAGAGTGGTGGTATGAGGTGGTGCCGTAGAGGGAGGGGGTAGGGAATGTCGATGTGGTGAAGGGAGAAGTGACCGAGGTTGAGCAGGGAGGAAGTGGGGGGGGGGGTTAAACTTGGCAGATATAATGGGTGAAACGTTCACATGACGGACAATACGTACAGAGATCTGAGAAGAGGCGTTGGAAAGGGGGAGGGGAGGGGAGGGGGCGGAGAGGGGAAGGGAGGTGTCTGGGTTCTTCCTGCTTTCTGTAATCTCCCCATCTCCCCCAATTCCTGGGCTCTTTGTGGAGGCGCTTTTATCTCCCTCCAGCATCAAAGCTTCCTCTGTGTGTGTCACACCATCACCCCTTTTATTCCTATATATCACCAGGGGCTCCGCCCTCCCGATTCGCAGAGGAAGCTATTTCCCTAAATGCAAAACACAGTTTGACAATACGCAGAATACCGCCGTGGGCGAGTGACATTCTTATAAGTGACATTAACTACGGTTTACGTCAACACATGATTAATGCTAAACGTAATAAATACAAACTGTGACAGAAAACGACATATTGTATGGAAAACACCTCTTTTTGTTTACATTCTTGGATTAATGGTCCTTAGGTGAGGAATACCGTATTTTTGTCGTCAAAACTCGCAAGCTGTTTTCGCAAACGCGACGGGAATCTAAAACGTAATTAAAATTGAAATAAAATTAATGAAAAACATAACTATTTCGATACTGCTATCAATCAAACTTGACTATATAAATAATCAGAATTTACAAAGCATAAAATTTCCGCAATATAAATGAAATTATTATAATTTTTTCTTAACATTCGCTACTATACAGTAAATATAGCTACTCAACAAAATTTACTTGCAAAAGAATATAAGAACATTACCCACATGAAAATTTACTCGAAACTTTCAAATCCTGGCGGAAAAGTCTGGAGCAGTTTTCATCAGAAAATTTGAAAAAAAAAAAAATATCTCGAGTATTTGTGGATCTGGAGCATTGTCTAACTTTCATAGAAACTTTCCCACACGACGAGAGTCGTAGTAGATCACGGTATCACTCACGTCAATTGATATCTTTTGTGAGCCCATATGAAATCTTAAAAGAAGTTCTGAATCTTATCTACAAAAATTGATTAAGGACTATAATCTAAGATTTAGCCGAATAAAAGCCAAATCTGGGAGTATGTTTTGTACCATTATTCTTTAATCAAAAGGACTTTTATATGTCAGCCTCTTGTGGCAGCTGGAATTCCTTCCTATTCATTGTGTCGTTCTATTGCCTAATTCTTTGTACTCTTATTTTATTACTGAGCGTACATGTCTCCAAACATATATTTTATCCTCTTGAAAGCTGTAGGAATCTTTTAATTACCGAGAGAAACATTACTGTGAGAAACTTGATTTCGGGAATAAAAAAGGGGGGCAATCTGAAACATGCATTAAGGAAGGCTATTCACTTGGTGTATCCCGTTGGTTACCACAAGGACAACGAGGCCCGAGACACCATGAAAATGTGGAAGCAAATAAACATGCAAGGGCGTTACGAACTTGACATGAAAGACGTGGCACCTAAATGTTACGTGCCAATGTTCATAAAGATCATATGCGTCCTTCGGGTATATGAAAATCAATAGATGAAAATATCAGGAAACTACACGAACACACATTATATATATATATACATATATATATATATATATATATATATATATATATATATATATATATATATATATATATATATATATATACACACACCTAACAAGTGGAGAAAATGACTTAGGCAGTTAGTTTATGAGGGTGACGATATATATATATATATGTGTATATATATATATATATATGTATATATATATATATACATATATATACATATATATATATATATATATATATATATATATATATATATATATATACATTTATCAAAAGGCAGTCTAGTGTGGAGACTGCGTGCTAAAATCACTTCAACATATCGTTGTAAATTTTGAAAAGAAAAACGACAAAATAGAATTTCTAAAGCGTGTCTTCATTTTGCCAGAATGGTGTATAGACTCAGAACGTTGGACGAAGAAAAGTAAAATTTAAACAATAAGTGTGACCATATCAGACAGTTTCATTAACGAGACGGTGATCAATTGAAATCGAGGGGTAAGGTTACAGAGCATATACACACGGGTCTAGGGTATCCAAAAGAATATGTGAAGAAAATTTTATGATAAAGAGCAACAAACGAAAAAATAAATATATATACAGTATTAACCAAGAGAAGTAAGTATAGAAAAAGAGACTGTGTACAGCAAACTTTGAAGTCGAGAATAAACTTTGCCATTGAGGGGCTGAAAGAGGGATCTAAAATCGTGAGAAATTACGCCTCCCGGCAGCAGAAAACCTCCCCCGAGGTTATGGATAACGTCAATGAATAGAAAATTGTATACATTTAGTAAGGTACAAGAATCATACAAGATCACGAGGGTGCGAATGCAAAGTAGACTGTACCTGCAGATGATGTGGTTGCAACTGGATGAGACTGGTGGAATAGCAGGATAGTGAGAAGGTGAGGATAGATAGTGGTAATAAGATGATTAGAAGCAAAGAATAGTAATCCCATGATAAAAATAGATTCCCAGTAATGCATGGAAGCTGAAAAGAGCCATAAAAACTTGAGAGTAGAAAATGTGATATTTTTCGTACCGCATGTTCAATGTGCATGTGGAACTACTCAAGGTCTTGGAACTACTGTCATTAACCTAAAACCTCCTTTAAGAAAAAATCAACAAATGGTTGGCATAGAAACATTCAACTTTGTCCTAACGTTTCAGCATATTATTCTCTTATATTGCAATGGCCTCCGAATTATGAAGTATAATTTGAACTTTTATCATGTTATAAATTTTGGAATATGTTCAAATAATCTAACCAGGTTTATTCCTGCGATCTGCGTTTTATATGTACGAGAACATTTGAACTTTTTCCAAGGTTTATAACCTAAAAAAATCAAATCCTACTTTTAACCAAGGTCACTAAAATTTATCAATATTTGATATGGAAAATGGAAGATGGTTTCCCTTTTCACGCATTAAGTTTTGAGAGTGCTCTTCATAAAAATAAAAAAAATCTAGTTTTTCCTCTTTCTTTCTCATAATTTCTCCTTATTAAGCGAGAACAGGCACATTAGTAAAATCTGCGCAGAGAGAAAATAGAATTTAAGCTCGCGGTTCACCACATACCTCGAAACCGGTTTTTCCATTCATACTGAAGAGGTAAACTTTCAAGCTTTTTCTTGTAAACTGTGTTTTATATTTGAAAGTTCTCTTTAGTATGAATGGAAAAACCTTTTTTGATCTATGTGGTAAACCACAAGCTTAAATACTATTCTTCCTCTACACAAATTTTACAACTGTGTCTGATTTAGTGCCTGTTCTCACAAGATAAGGAGAGATTATGAGAAAGCAAGTGAATATTTCTATTAACAGCACTCCCAAAACATGATGCCTGAAAATGGTAAAATCTTCCACAATGAAGAATAACTCATTCAATATAAAACTAACATCGTGCCAACTATGGCCATCGTTGCAGATTCATGAAGCATATTTTTACCATTACAATGATCAAGACGTAAAAGGCCCTACCTAACGTGTCACTGCTATTAGTTTCGATACTTTCACCTTTCACAAAAAGGAGATTTAGTTATTTATCATGTTAACTGACAGCATCATCCCTCTGATCACAACTGAAGAAGTCCCACAATAAACTTTCATACAATGCGAGAATTCTAATCAAGTTTCACATCGGTAAAAAATGAAATTGACCGTCCCATTTTCCTCCTCATCAAAGTTGGCAAAATATGAATTCGTTCCAAATGAAAAGATTGCCTGTGGCTATTCACGTCCATGGACGAGTAAAGAAACAAGAAGTCAATCATTCATTCAAGTGCATCAAAAAGTCGTAAATTTGAAATATGTTTCTCGTTTTACAAAGAAAAGTTAGTAATAAGGCTCAGAGTTTTTGTGGGTGTTAGTAAAGAAGGAACGATCGTGATAAGGAATAACCACACGAATACATGAATACAGACAACGAACAGAATACCTATGCTTGTGCAATGACTGTGATGACATAGAAACACCAGTAACCTTGACGACGTGTACCTATGAGAGAAATGATGCAAGCCAATGATGGTTTTGTGGCAGTGCAAGATAGCGAGAACTTATTTTCTTAAACGAAATCTACAACGTCGAGGTCGTAAAATCTCTTTCTGTGTTAGAATTCAATCTTCATTTGTCTTCTGATGCAAGGCTAACACGTTTCCAAAACCTTTGATGATGTCAACATATAAAACGATACAAAAAAGAAAAAAAATATTTTCTGCAAATTTCCATATTCACTCAAGATTAACATTCTTCCAGTTACTGCTTTTAATCTAATTTCTTATATAAAAAAAGCAACGTTTGAGATTTATAGAAGACATTCAATTCAACCCTAAGAAATTGTAACGTGTAGTGTACACTACAATTTATGAATGAAACCTGTTCTAGAG
Source organism: Palaemon carinicauda (assembly GCF_036898095.1). Classification (NCBI taxonomy): domain Eukaryota; kingdom Metazoa; phylum Arthropoda; class Malacostraca; order Decapoda; family Palaemonidae; genus Palaemon; species Palaemon carinicauda. The sequence goes on from NC_090764.1 coordinate 41,838,919, forward strand.
TGGGCACTTATAATCTCCCGGCCGCCTCATCAAATGATCTCTCTCCGTCGTAGTAAACCACAATCTCGGGAGATTTTTCATAATGCATGAGAGATAATAACACTAACACATGTGTTGCTTACACTATTCTGTCGTCGTCAACAGCACAGAGAGAGAGAGAGAGAGAGAGAGAGAGAGAGAGAGAGAGAGAATATATAAACATTCACAAAAATAAATGATAATGAGGTTGGTACTTGGTATTATTCGACTCCTCATTTTAATTAGATCTTATTTAAATGACTTGAATATTTATACAACTTCATGTTTCTGCAAGGTTATTTCAAATGTAATATACCGTTACCTTACGACAAGAAGGGAACATATCATTTTCAAACATTGAAGGGTGCCAAAACCTACAGTATTACCTACAACCACCCATAGTCTTAGATCTTTGAGTCTTCTTATGTCAAAGCACACTCAAAATTATTAATGTTTAGCACATTTATTTGTGTTTACATAACTATGATTGTTTTAGCACCTTATAAATATTTGTACTGTTATTTGAATTTCATTTCCAAAATCCAGTTTTCTTCTCGTCTTATTTTGTTCCTTCTCTCATTTTCGATTATCAAATGATGCTATTTTAAGGAATATCGCAAGCTTATAGTATTTTTAAATAAAATAGTAATGCATAATAATAATAATAATAATAATAATAATAATAATAATAATAATAATAGAAATAATAATAGAAATAATAATAATAACTATAATAATAATAATAACAATAATTATAATAATAATAATAATAATAATAATAATAATAATAATAATAAATGTTCTAATAAATTTTCATAAGTAACATATCCGATGATTAATACTATTAAATCATTGATGAAATTATGGGAGCGGAAACATCCATTGTCTTTTGTTAATGGATCACCAAAACAGAGAATATTTCGAAACATGGATTACATCAACAGTTATTTGGTAACCTTTGAATAAACAAACACAATACGCGTAAACAGTCAGTAGGTATTTTTAGCCCAGATTTAAAAATAAATAAAACCATTGAGAGCCTGAACTTTTACGGAACAAAATGAATTCACCTTGATAACGAACATTTATTCTATAACCTTTCATTGAAACATATATATATATATATATATATATATATATATATATATATATATATATGATATATATATATATACACACACATATATATATATACATATATATATACATACATATATATACATATATATATATATATATGTATGTATGTATATATACATGCATACATATATACACATATATATACATATACATATATACATACATATGCATTTATATACATATATATGTATATATATACATATATATACACACATATATACATATATATACACATATATATATACATATATATACATTTATATACATATATACATATATATATATACATATACATACATATATATACATATACATATATATACATATACATATATGTATACATATACATATATGTATACATAAACATATATGTATACATATACATATATGTATACATATATATACACATATATATATACATACATATACATATATATGCATATACCTATATATACATACATATATATATATATATATATATATATATATATATATACATATATCCGTAACATTAACAAAACCAATAGCTCATTCGATAGGCATTAATAAAAGGAATTATTATAGTTGTTAGCAAGGTCGTTGTTAGTAAGCATAACAATGTTACCATACTTACCGTTTTGTTTTTTTCTATTAGATATTGTCATAGACAAGTCACAGTATTTTGAGTAAAGATTAATATAGATAGAAAGTTAGTTATTAGTATTACACACAGTAATTTTATTCTTAAAGCACTTGGATTTATGTTCAGTCATAAAAATAGGTATATAGCAATTCTTTGGTGTATTTTGCAGTTATTTAATCGACTTAAATGTCATTTTGTCATCCTTAAAGCAAAATACAAAAAGAAATAAAAACTGCCCATAAAGATATTTCTTTATGATGATGTGTTAGCGTTCAATATAATAAAATAAAATCTAAAAAATCAGCACTAGTGTGATCAATACATTTTGGTTATGATTAACTGTAATACTTTTCTTCAGTCTATAATTCTACGAAAACAAAATCTTTAAATTTATAATCAAAACTTTGGCAATATGATTTAAAATAAAAAATTTCAACCGGCTAAATTTAGGACCATTCGTTACATTTAATTTCCTTTTAGTTAAAATGAAATACAAACAAATAATAAAGATGGTCATTCATTAATGCTCATATGTAATTAGAAAGTACGTTTGCAAGTATTCTCTGAGGAAACCAGCACCTCCTTTATCTCTTGCACTGATCAAGTAAAAGAAGAACAGAGTCAGGCCGAGTCCAGGGCATGTTGCTTCAGCAGTTCGTCATACAAACCACCGAATAATAACAGATCTCGGTACACAACACGCTAATCAGTGCTCATCCAAAACGCTTTAAACCAGAGAATAATTATTGGCCTGTTCAGTCTGGCCGGTCATGCTGGAAAAGTAACCGCCAGTTTAAACAAAGTGAACGGTCAAGTGCTACATCAAGCAAAGCATGCACATACCTAATACCCACCAGAAAGCATAGCAAAATCATGCTTTAGGGGGCATGAAATAAAAAGACAAAAGCATTAAATAGTAAAACAGTACTTACAGAGGGAGTTGATGGAACCAACATGTGCGGGGCCAGACACATGCAACGCCCTGATTGGCAGCCGTGACGACACATGGGACAAGTTGGACGAATGAGATTGGTCAGACGAAGAACTGACGTCACTGGGACAAGGGGACACGGGACGAGACGTGGTTGCCAGCTTGTCCACATCTACAAATCACAAACATTGACAGATAAAAAGCTGGCCAATGGACAAAGCACATTGGTATAGTTCCTCTCAAGCAACTGAGCCCAAGCACTCATCATACAAGCATGTACTTGCATACAGATGACCAGTCACGCTAGCTCATATAAAATAAGTAGAAATAGCTTGAAAAAAATAATACTTCACTCACAGAAGCCACCAAGCTCATTCAGCAGCATTCACGCACAAAGCAGTCAAGAACTATAGCACTGTGCAATATCATGATTTATTTAAAGCATGGCAGACCAGTACAGGGATCTTACAGGCAGAATCGGGGCATTAACAGGCAAATTACAGTTACGGTAAGGAGAAGGAACTTAATGCAATTCAGTCAAATAATCACATTCTCTCTCGTACTCTTTACTGGGGCATACAACCAGGTCACAAGAGTAGGGCAAGACAGGTCAGGATCTCTTTGAAATATGCACAAGTCAATGAAGGGTTATTACCAAAATACCAAGAGGTTTTGTTTATTAGTCTTCAGTCAAATTTCAATAGTTTAGTCACTACAAGTCCTGGATTGCAAAATTACTCTTTTAATAAAGATAGAGTCAAAATTTTGTCGAAGTATAAAAACCTACGAATACTCGTTAACACATTGCTACTCATAACATATCATCATCATCATCACTCAAAACATATACACGGAGTAAATGAAAAATAAAAATAAAAGTTTTAAAAGAGAAAAATGAGAACAAGATAACTGTCATCATATTTGTTATTCATTATTCACTTGAATCGAAAGCAACCCAATATTTCCACACTATTTTCAACCCAATACATCTGGGCTTATATAAAATAAACCATTTACGTACTTATCTATGAACCAATCTTATATAGCCTCACATTCATTGCTACATTCATCCTTCAACTGCAACATATATCATGAATGAATCCTTGTATAGAACACTTCCGTAGTATCAGTAGATTCGTATACCTACGCAGAGAGTTTATCATCGCTGCAACGATCCAAATTTTCATTTTTATCTTCAACGAAAGTTCAAAATTTCTTGGAATTAAATCCCGTACAGTTCTGTAGACAATTTTCACTTATTGGTCAAATGTTCTTCCATAACCTTTGAATCATTTAACCTTTTATTTCAACCCATCTTCATTCATATTATCTAAGTAAACGCTTCAAACCCGGCTGATACATTTTTTTTTCACATCCATGGAACTATCTTTAAGGTGTATAGCCTATATTAAACAAATAATTAATTTCAACTAATTTCTATTTATTTCCCATGAACTGGATGAAAAATTTATAGGAAAGGTGGAGATTCGTGAAAGGAGGGATGAAAGTGTTCTGAAAGCCGGGAAGCCAGAAGGATGGCGAAAAGCGTTTAATGTAATTGTGAAAGCAGAGAAAAGGAATCACTGAATTTAGCTTATGAAGTCAAAAGGGTATCAAAAAGGAAAAAAAATTATATCCAAGAAGTACGAGAGTACGTCACACACATTACAGAATGGTGCAGTGTGTTTTGATTTCGACGCACTGCTGATGAGCCTTCCGAAGTTTTGAGTCGGTTAATACAGAAAGCTTTATGTATGTATATATATATATATATATATAGATATATATATATTTATATAAATATACATATATATATATATATATATATATTATATATATATATATATATATATGTATACATACATATATATATATATATATATATACAAAATCTGCTGGATAGATTTGATAACGAAGCTCTCGAAAGAATATTGAGAGTTGAATGGCAGGAAAGGATTAGAAATGAAACTATTAGAAATTACTCGAGTACCACATATGGATGAGATCATGGTGAAGGGTATATGGAGATGGTTTGGTCATGCTCTTCGCACTCCCCAAGAGAGATTAGTTCACCAAACTTTGAACTAAGCTCGAAAGGGCACTAGAAGAGTTGGAAGACTCAAACCTACATGGCTGAGGACTATGAAGCGTGAAGTACCAGAGGACGATTGAAGTATTGATTTAAAAGCTCAAGATAGAGATGACTGGCAAAATCTAACTGAGGCCCTTTGCGTCAACAGGCGCAAGAGGAGATGATGATGATGATGATGATGAAAATATATATATATATATATATATATATTCATATATTAAATATATATATTATATACATATATATATATATATATATATATCTGTGTAT
>NC_090764.1:41848991-41858200 GCF_036898095.1 Palaemon carinicauda
CAGCGCATTCCCCCTTTAAGAGATACATACCTATCATTCTCCTTCCTTCCTCTCCCTCTCAAACAGAACACACGTTATATCAATAGTCCTTTTCTTAACATTGTTTTCATTCTGCTATAGAGAGAGAGAGAGAGAGAGAGAGAGAGAGAGTACAATCGGTTGGCATTTCATAGACAGATGGCAAGATTTCTTAAGCAGCAAAAAAGTAAGGTATAAGACACAGAGAGAGAGAGAGAGAGAGAGAGAGAACAATCGGTTGTGATTTAATAGACATAGATGGCGAGAATTCTTAAGCAACAAACCAAGTAAGGTATAAGACAGAGAGAGAGAGAGAGAGAGAGAGAGAGTACAATCGGTTGGCATTTCATAGACAGATGGCGAGAATTCTTAAGCAGCAAAAAGTAAGGTATACGAGAGAGAGAGAGAGAGAGAGAGAGAGAGAGAGAACAATCGGTTGTGATTTAATAGACATAGATGGCGAGAATTCTTAAGCAACAAACCAAGTAAGGTATACGACAGAGAGAGAGAGAGAGAGAGAGAGAGAGAGATCCAGTGGCATTTCACAGACATAAGTGGAGCGAATTCTCAAACAAAAGAAAAAAAAGGAATACGTGAGGAGAGGAAGGGAGATTGTTTGTTTAGCGTTGTTGTCACACAGGAATCGAGCGTAACGCTTCAATACAATCGTTCACAGCTATTACCAGACACACGCAGAGAGATTTCACAGCTCGTTTAGAAACAATTCGATCTGAAGGTACATTCTCATAAGAATTTACTCCTCATTAGTTACTGAATAACCACTTGTGTGTGTGGAGAGAGAGCCTTATTGCCTTATTGCCTTATTTTTTGTTTGGGTTCCCCCAGGTCCCTCAGTGTGAGGCACCTCGTATATCCACCAGAGAGTTGCTAATGCATCTTCCGGTGTATTTTGCATCTTCCAGTCTTGGATGGTCTGGGATGCATCTTAGGTATTTATCGAGCTGATTCTTAAACACATCTACGCTCACTCCTGATATGTTTCTTTGATGAGCTGGCAGCACATTAAATAGTCGCTGCATTATCGATGCTGGTGCGTAGTGGATTAATGTCCTGTGCGCCTTTCTCAGTTTACCTGGAATGCTTTTTGGCAGAGAGAGAGAGAGAGAGAGAGAGAGAGAGAGAGAGAGAGAGAGAGAGAGAGAGAGAGAGAGAGAGAGAGAATTATTTTGTTGAAAAAAGTTTTACTTTAAAACAAAATCAGCCATTTGTTTCTTAGAGCGCAGAAAACTGTCAAGAATAAGAATAAAAATTCTTTGTGGCGAAAACATACATGAGAAGATATATGCAGACATTATACGATGAGAAATAAACAAAAACTATATCATGTGAATAATTTCCAAATATACAAAAAGTGTAAGATTGATATATATAAGATAGAGAAAAACACGAAAAAACCCAAACTTATCTCGCTTCATTGAGCCCATCATATTAGGGTAGAACATTTTGATCTTTGAAATTATATATTAAGAAAAAAACAAGTATCCATGGGTAATTCTCAACTATACGTAAGAGACATTTCTAATTTGAAAATGACCTAAATATCATAATTGGAGAAATTAATAGAATTTTCATTACACAATTTGTGCGCGTCAGCAATGTCATTGCCTCATGAGAAACGTAATTAAAGCAACACACCTCTTCAGCAATAAATCCATTCATTTCATTCAACACAGCCAACCTACTTTACCGATATAGAGGAATTTGAGGCATCAGTAGAGTTGATAAATCAAAGTGAAAACATCCCGTGAAAGAAAAGGACTGATCAGGCATAAACATAACAGACAACAGCGAAAGACAAGAACCCCAAGCGGAAATGTACCGACGTTGGCAGTACCCGCGTGAGAAGGCTAAACAACCGGTGATTGATGAGATGAAAAGATGCTGGGGACTTTGACAGAAGAGCAGTCGCCTACAATGGGAACCCCAGATTCTCGTTACACGAGGGAGGAAGGAGGGAAACAGGGGAAAGATGAAAAGAAATGGTAATGTACACTAGAATTCTGGGAAGGTTGAATCTTAGCAATATTGCAAAACGGTGATAGAAAATGGAAGTAATGGCTGGACCAGCAGCTCAAGTCGCTATAGATGCGGTGGCGCTCTCGCTGTTGAGAAAGAATGACGAGGCACCTGTTCCGGCCTTTTAGAGGGCTCCTTTTAATTTCCTAATGACAGCCGTAACAAACAACATTGTTTGCGGCTGAAAGGAAGACCGTTTCTTGCGGCACCACGTTTACTTTTTAAATTCTCTTTTCCTTGTTTCTTTTACATAACCTCCCAGTATCTAATTTGGGGTGATAATCAACCAGTCTTTTTTCCTCGTTGAAACAATATTGTTTGTAGGACCCAAAGATAAGATAATTTCAATCAGTGAAAGAGCTATTGTTATCATCCCTTAATGATAAGAGTCATTCGCAGAGTGCTAGGGTTTACTGATAATTTATTGTGGCATGAGCCACTACAAACTGAAATTGTATTGTATAAATACAACAGCTACTTAATGTGCTTTGAAAGCCTATTGGAGGCTTCATTGCGAGTAAGTTTTACATCGTTTTTGTTTTGCAGACTAGATCACCTTTTATTAGCAGTAAAATAGACATTGAAGAAATAAACGTCTCACATTAAGAAGAAAATTTAATACATACAATACATACATCCTTATAATCATTTGAACAAAAATGTCAAGGTGAAAAAGGAAGAATTGATATTTCAAAATAGAATAACATTACTCACCAGAGAATCTGTATAAAACCAGGAGACTTAAACTAAAAAGCAACGTAACTACACCGATAATTAACGGGAGCCAGACCACCATAATATCGTGAACGCAGATAGAAAATAAAAGTCTCCTGTTAGAATTCGATAAAAAACACAAAACTATATATATATATATATATATATATATATATATATATATATATCACTTTCGCAATTGCTCAAAAGGTCTGACTAGTCACTGAATCACAACTTAAACTCATTGTTTTTTACACATTTACTTTCTCGCACCTTTTTTTCAGTCGGAATAGTCTCACTTCATATTACGATGCCAAAATACAGTAACATTACAAATTTTGGTGTCATGATTCGTTTGGCACTGGATGACGAAGCAAACGCTCTAAAATGACAACATCAAGACCAACGATCAATCACTCGAGCTGATTGAAAAGAACCCATTAGTCCCGATCAGAACAGAAAATACACTGTTCCGCAAAGACTGATTGAAACAACAATACATTGGCTTTATTGAAAGAAAAAAAAGTACTCAACCGCGATAATTCTGTGAAAAGAGAAATCTGCCACCTGTATGATCTCGAGATAAGCTATTATCATTGATATCAGCAACAGGAAAATGTTATCATCAGTTTCCAATCCCAGTTTCCTGCAGTGTTTGAAAGTCAAAAGACGTTCTTTAAACAATTAGCGGTTTTAACGTAGACGAATACACCCTCCGGAAGGCATAATAAGCTTTAGAGACATCTATATATTCCCACTATGTTCCAAGATAGATACATTAAATGTTTAAAGGTCGCTTATGAATGGCTGAGGCAAGGGACAATCACAATGCCCTAGCAGGACAATGCCCTAGAGACTGACCATATATCCATACGATCAGTGCCAAAGCCCCTGACCACCCAAGCTAGGTCCAGGGAGGGTCAGGTAATGGCTCTTGATGCCTCAGCAGGTAGACCTAAAGGCTTCCACAAATCCCCATCCTTAGCTCACAAGGATGGTGATGCAGACGCTACAAGAAATTATAGTTTCGGTAGAATGCCAAGCAGGGACATACCAATTGGCCACCACAAGATGGAGGAATGTGTATAAACACACACGATTTCCGATGAAGCGCCCCCCCCCCCCCGTTCTAATTTTGGTTACGCGCAAGTACGAGATTTACCTGTGAATAGTAATGCTATTACCAAAAGTCACTGATACTGGAGAAGGTCTTATTACACCCAAGGCTCTTGGCCTTGATTATACCCATATATGAAGGCTGCATTAAAATCCTGCCTTCAAAGGTAACGACTGAGTTTCTACTGGGATGAATATGTTAGAGGAGTAAAGGGAGTTGGAAGATCAGGTGGAAAGGAAAGAAAAAATGACAGGGGGGAAAAAAGAATGCAAGATGAGCGGCCAGGCATAACTGGAGAGGTGAAATTCCTGTAAGATGCCGACGCAATTTGCACCCTATAGATCGCTCCAAGCATTTCCAATCAAAATACTTCGAAGTCTGTAACTTTCCTCTAAATTCCTGACTAACAATGGAGTACATAAAGTAAATCGTGACTAATCTATTCTGATTCGAGTAAAAAAAGTGAAATTCTTAAAAATAAAAATAAACGACAACGCACCAAAGAGAAAGCCGACACACGTATGCTCGCTTCCGGCACTTTTACGTATAAAACCAGATAAAAAAAAATTATCTCAGGAGTTGAAGTTAGTTATCTTTTTATACATGACTGTGAATGAGAGAGAAAGATAAATGTGGCGATAAATGCCCATAGCTTGTCTCTGCCAAGTGATTTACGACATGTTAATTACATGCGCCATACGTAATGACACATATTAAAACAAGTCATCTCCCTTCCCTTTGAATTAGCACCGAAGTATCGTTGCGCAGATAAAAATAAACTTGCATCAATTTTGGCAAGGCAAGCTAACAAAAATAATGTTACTTCTCAATATAACTTGACAGCTACTTAAAAATCTGAAAGATGATTACACGATTGGACAATTATAATCTTCACTAAAAGCAAGCTGTCTGCGTTGCATGGTTCTTCACTGCGTGTTCGTTTTAAGTTGTCATGAGCGGAAAGTTAAAGAAGAGTCTTCTTCTTCCGCTCGGATATCAAATTGTAGCGATAAAAATATCCAAAGCTGTCTAAGGATGTTGAGAAGGTTTAGAGGACATTGCGGCTATCAAAAATACATATATAGTACGTAAAAACTTAACAACGTTTATATATCGTTAATAGCCAAATCATTTCTTGGGTAGCGTATATTACATGATTCCAAGCTCTAAATTATTCGCAAACAGTTAAAACTGTTTATTTGTGCGCATTTATTTCTATCGAGAATTCCCACCCGCGTGCGTGACCAAACATTAAACTCATAAGCTTCAATAACTAACGGGAAGAGTAACACGAATCTGTTAAAAAATTACTTTCTCAGACCAAATGAGTGACCATTAACTAACTCTTTCACCCTTTAATGCGCCCATATTTACATCGCATGTAACTTACAAGCATATGCCAGGCACTGCTCATACTTTCCCTTATCTCATTTTGGACTTAACATTCCTCACTCCGTTGTCAAAACGGTAGAAATGCCATTGGATATCCCACCCGCAATCGAAGTCTTAAATTCTGAAAAAAATTTGCATTCCTGCTCAAGAAATTTCTAGTGACTCGGCAAATCCTAAATGGCTGTCAATAAATCTTTAATACAAAATATGCAGAGGAAACAGGAATAGGACCACCTTATCGGAAAATAGATGACGCCGCCAGCTTAACCCTGAGCCGCAAAATGGAAAGCGCCATTTAAAAGATAAGACCGTTTTACGGATGAACCTTTTGACCGTTTACCACCATACAAACACAAGTTACATCTCTCCTGACTCCCCACCATCCATCCCCTTCCTTTTAATAGGCATATCGCAGCCAATTGGTTCTCGGCCTTACCATGCTCCGAGGTAATCTCATAAACTATCCAATTTTATTCTATCTATAAATTCTACTCAAATCTATTGCGGATTCCTTTTTTCATCTTTAATGAGAAATTCATTCGCCTTTTATTACTACCTTTCCCTAATCTTATTCGCAGTCAAGCCACCATAATACAATCTTTCATCTATGTTCAAAGAATCATAAGGGTGTTGTTATTAGCATTAAGACTACTAGACGGAAATCAATCGATGTTTATTTGCTTAGAAAATAACTATTTGACGGTTTCTTTTCCACTGAACAGACTTGACCTTTCTTTTATTATCTTGTCTACTTTGTTTCTCCTTAAAATGTATAAAATGTTAATATATTTTCATTAAGGTTTATATTAAATAAAAGCTAACATATTAGAGAAAAAAAACTTACAAGACATAATATAAATGATCACTCAAACAGCATATAAACGAAATCAAATTGATTGAAAATCTCTACATAAACTTCAGTTATACAAAAAAAAAAAAAAACAGATAATTTCCTTTATACTAAATAGTGAATTACTGCATTAGATTTTAAATAATTCCTTATTGCCTTTTCAATTAGAGATTTTACAGTTTCACTGGGAAGACCATTAATATTAAAGTCTCAGAATAAATCATTGTTACAATATCTCTCTCTCTCTCTCTCTCTCTCTCTCTCTCTCTCTCTCTCTCTCTCTCTCTCTCTCTCTCTCTCTCTCTCTCTCTCTCTCGAATTAAAAAAACTGAACCCAAAGAACTCATTTCAGAATCTTTCTTGAATGTCATATCTTTCAAATATAAAATTAACCGTGTCTACGGATAGAAAACAAGTTGCTGTATACCTCCCCTCTTATGCAGGACCAAATACGATATCAATAATTTCGATACATAAATAGACATACAATATACAGTATATACCAACTGAATATACACTATATATATATATATATATATATATATATATATATATATATATATATATATATATATCTGTATATATATATATATATATATATATATATCTGTATACATATATATATATATATATATCTGTATACATATATATATATATATATATATATATATATATATATATATATATTGCTATAAATAGTCCTTATGTAATGGGATCATTCCCCTCATGGTTTACGATACTAATGTTACCAATGCGAAAACATTTTCATCCAGGTTTCCGCTAAAGGTGTCAAAACTTATATGGATTTTAATGAACTACTTGGCTCCTCTGAGAGAGAGAGAGAGAGAGAGAGAGAGAGAGAGAGAGAGAGAGAGAGAGAGAGAGAAATTAACGCATAACAACCAAAGGTTACATCCAAAATGGTTTCTAAGCGAGCCTAAGGCTTATTTCTCCTCAACCTTTTTATGATGGTTAAGCATCCACCTGGTCACAAAAAAATCCGCCTTCAAAAAGGTCCATACTGTCAGCAACGCCCACGTTAACATCTGGTACATACCCGAAGCAAATAAAAATGAAAATGAAGCGATGCCTTATGAGGCTGTCCTCTGACAGAAGATCCAATGATGTAAAGTACTCCTTCTTTACAACGCCCGTTATTTCTTTATTCATACATCACATTCTAATGTATTCATTACTATTGTCTATTCTATAGTTTCATTTCTTTCACTCTTTCCGATCGGTATCAGCCAAAGATGAAGGGTTAATAGCAAACGCCTTCAGAGTTAACAATGGTATCCTTTATCGACGTGGTTGGGAGAAATCATATGACGAACTGTCTACTATATAAAGTAAATATAAATTGACTAATCATTCAATCAAACCATTAAACCAAGAAACGAAATGGGCAAATCCACAGGGAAATACTCATAAGAAAATAAAAAGAAGGAACACGGAGTGACAAAAAAAAAGAAAAAAAAAAAAGGAACATGGAGTGACAAAGTAAATAAAAATGTATTAATCACCCAGTCAGCCCATTACACTAAGAAACACAATGAGCAGATTCAGAAGGAAACATATTCCCAAGTAAATAAAAAAAAGGAACAGTCAATAAAAATGTATTAATAATTCAACCAAGCCATTAAACTAAGCTACAAAACACGCATATCCACAAGAAAATATTCCTGAAAAAGATAAAAAGAAAGAACATAAAATGACATTCGGCTTCAAACCTTCCTCCAGCTATTGTCACGAAGCAGCAGGATACAACCAAGACCTAAAAACAAACCCCAGGCAAAGGAAGTAAGTTCTCCGGTTTCACAAGAGGCGACTAGCACTCTGCTATTGGTACACCCTCGTCGTTCGATGTAATGAGATGATTTACATTACCAACTGATTAGCCTTACAAGTAAAGAACCTTATGATACCATTTTCCGCCTACTGCTCGAATAATAGTAAGGTAATGTAATGTTTGCTTATAATCGTTTCGCCTTAATTAGGATTCAGGGTTGTGTCCACAACGCTTACTTTGCAAACATATACTCATTTGTAATTAAACACTTATTGTTTATGACTGGGAGCATATCGTAAAATAAATAGCATAATGTTACGATGCTGAGCAACTGCAAAGAAGACAATAATGAAGCAGCACTGAAAGGTTCAATCTGTCCATAAAAATATAACTTCAAACATTCAAACACGAATATTATAATCAACCAACAACAGAAATTAAACAAATTCTTGATATACTGTATATACATATTACACACACACACACACACATATATATATATATATATATATATATATATATATATATATATATATATATATATGTCTGTGTGTGTGTGTCCACCTAAATTTTTATAATACGGAAACGGAAATCGTATTAGTACGAATAGCGCTATTATTATAATTATTATTATTACTACTTACTACGCTACAACCCTAGTTGGAAAAGCAGAATGCTATAAGCCCAGGGGCCCCGAACTTGTGGTAGCGCCCCCCAAAAATCTCGTTTTGCAATGCTAGGCTGTGCACGGAGAAAAAAAGAGAGAGAGAGAGAGAGAGAGAGAGAGAGAGAGAGAGAGAGAGAGAGAGAGACGAAGAATGCTGACGCAACCAGATGCAACTGACCATTAGCAGTTTACACTTCGCATCACGAATCTGGACCACAATGTGTGATCCCAAGAAAAATAAATTGGTAAATGGAGAGAGAGAGAGAGAGAGAGAGAGAGAGAGAGAGAGAGAGAGAGAGAGAGAGAGAGAGACCCTGGGGATATAAAATCATTTGATTTATCATGGCTTATGTTCAATTTTTAAAAAATCTTCAATTTTATTTGAAAAATATTTACATAACATTATAAAAACCCTTCAGTCACACCTACAAAAAGGTATATATAAACACATATTGAATTGTCAGGTTTGGAAAATGACCCATATATTTTTTTCCAAGACCAACTTATTTGCTGCGCATGACAATGCACTTGTGCTGACCACCCCATCAGCAATAAATAAAATGAAAATGCAGGATCATTTCCTGTCAAGATCTCAGAGTTCTTTTTCGTCAACTTTCACGAGAAA
>NC_090764.1:41861200-41881200 GCF_036898095.1 Palaemon carinicauda
TAAATATAAAAATGCTGTCTAATTAAAAGTAATTAATAATATTTTCATCATTATTTTGGCTAGTATATCTAGTCAAGAGAGATCTTACTACTATTTATTTGTCATCTAAAAAGACATTTCATCTTAATAATAATAATAATAATAATAATAATAATAATAATAATAATAATAATAATAATAGTAATAATAGTAACAATAATAATTATAATATTAACAATAATAATAATAATATAAAGTTTCATTTCATGAACACTGTAGTTGTTCCCTGAGGTTCAGAAATAAAACTCCTCTTAATCTTTCATACTGAAAAGTCTGTTGAGGAGTCTTTGCTCTTTTGAAACAGAAGGGAAATAAAATACAATTTCCATTCTAAAAATAAGAAGCAAAATCCAAAATCATAAGAAGCGATCCCTCTGGCACTTCTTTTCTATAACCATCTTAGTAACATATCACATTCAATCTAAAGTATGTGTGTACGATTTGAGAGAGAGAGAGAGAGAGAGAGAGAGAGAGAGAGAGAGAGAGAGAGAGAGAGAGAGAGAGAGAGAGAGAGAGAGAGAGAAATATTTAGATGTTAATCATCAGCTTAAACAAAGCATTTCTTGACAGCTTTTCATTAACATAAAGATATCCCCATAAATTTCCTTTCAGCATAAAATAATAAATTATACTCAACAGACCTCGATAACATTGATAAGAAAATCTTGCAACGTTTATCCCAAAATATATTTACTGATAACAGCAAAAAAAAAAAAAAAAAAAAAAAAAAAGAATAAAAAGTTTATTTCCCGTGGAGAGTAAGCATCCACCTGTTTCTCTCTCGGACCATCTCCCGGGTAATCGAACAAGAAGTAACATCCGCCTTATTTAGGCATCTATGAAGAAGATTCCAATGCCACATTCCGTACACCCACAACGGTTCAGCCAAAGTCAGGCTCGATTCACAGACCACAAGTTGTCTTCGACGTACAACAGGTCAGACGAGGTTAGCTGGCCGGGTAACTGAATATTAGGTCAATAACACCTACGTACTCTATTGTTGTTTTTAGGTTATCACAAGATCCACAATTGCCGTTATTTATTGATTTCTCTGAAATAAAAACTAGATTTTCTGACATTAAACCTATACAGTCAGAGACAGAAAAAGATTTTAATTGCAAATGTACAATGCCTCGGCTATATCAAAGGAAATGGATATTTTCACAAATTATACATTTGTTTTTTAAATCCGAGAGAACAAGACAAAAACATAAAAAGACATTTTTAGTGCAAGACACTCCACTAAAATTCTATCAACTATTGTAAGCTGAAAGATAAACACATCAAGTGCTATATCAAAACAAGCACAATACACTAAACTAAAGGAAGATAAAAGAAAAACGCATGTGGGCGTGTTGCCAAGTTCTTTGTTCAAGTTCACGGGGAGACAAACAGTTGCAAAAGCAACAAGAAAACAAGACACGAAAATGGAATGCCTCGCGCGCAGCTAACGGACGCCTCGGTTGCAGATTATGTAAATTCTCGGCGGGGGTCGGGGTGGAGGGCCATGCTAGCACCCTAATGCCATGCTTTCATATTAGGTTTCGGTGCCATTAGTTGGTGTCAAGTCCATCGTGTGAGATGATCTACAAGAGAAGAGTTTTGGATCTCATTTCTCTATACTACTGTATCGGTTACCTTTCAATAGCTTGAGGGATATGGTATAACCATATTGACCTGGTCACGTTTTCATTAGAAAAAAAAAGAAATAATTGTAAATTATTAAATATTGTTTTTATATTTGGTTTTCAGGACTCCACACTCCCCATTTCATAAAAATAATAATTATATAAAATACTCCATACTTCTATATCAGAGCTCATGAATTATATATAAAATCTAAAACAAACTGACGCATACGACTTACAAATTATATCTGAAAACACCCATCTAATTTCATTCTTACATTACATTAAACCAATAGGTAAGGAATTCAATTACCTTATGTGAACAAATGGAATTCCAAAGATAATAATGATAAGCAAGGGATGATGTCATACTCCCATAGGAAAAGGAATGATATCAACAACATACCAATGTGCCAATCACCACAGAAGAAGAAGAAACGACCTCCAAATTTTGCCTAATTTTGAAACATTGGCAAACAAAATTCCCGAAATAAAATAACGGATGTTTAAATATATACAGTGACAGTCAGTAGCGTATATATAGAAAACACACATCATCGATGATTGTGCAAACCTTGATAAGGGACAGGGAAGTGGGATGCTAAGTGCAACCAAGTCGAGTCTTGTGTTGCTCGCGTACGAACATAAAGCCGATGACGTCACGTTGTAAGGTTTCGCAGCTTGACACTAACACACAAGTTTGATGTACTAGAGAGAGAGAGAGAGAGAGAGAGAGAGAGAGAGAGAGAGAGAGAGAGAGAGAGAGAGAGAGAGAGAGAGAGAGAGAGAGAGAGAGGAATTTCTGGTGAGAGACTGATTTAGAATCTTTGATATTCTCCCTATCTTTTCTAATCATAAAAACAACCAGACTAGGAATTCTCGACACCGAAAATAAAATATCTACGCCTATGGCTGGATGGATGGTATTTAGGGTTAAAGGGCAGACACTGGGGCTGAGCAGGCTATTCAAATCAGAACGAGTCATGAAAATAGTGAAAAGAATGAATAGTATGAAATGTGGCTAGTTTAGAATAAAATCTTAATGAAACAGTTGATAATATTGAGGAAATCTTTATAAATTTATGAAGGTTATAGAAATTCCTTAATATCTTGAAAAATTCCGACCATGTTTGAAAACAAAAGAAAAAGTGATAGTGTAAAACATCAATACAACCCTCATCTGTCAACAAGTTTCTTAACTGAAAAACAAGGAATCAAAAAACTGTACCCATAAGAAAAAATTATACTATATTCATTAAAAAATAATAAGTAGGGTCAACTAAGTTTTATACCACACCAGTGTAACAAAACGTACGATAAAGGATGAATCATGAATATTTGGCACAGCTTTCAGTAAGATTCTTAGAGTTCAGTGATGCAAAAATTGAAAATATTCAAGAAAATAAGAATTAGTCATAAAAACAACAACGATATTGACACCGCATAAAGTGTTCAAGAAAACTGTTCACTAAGTAACAAATAAAAAAATACAGACTAACCAGATGAGGCAAATGATAATAAAGATCCTGACTCGAGATTTTAAACAAAAACAAAACTTGTGCCTTTTGGTTTGTTTACTGATTTGGACCATTCTCAAGTAACTCCCTGCTAGAGGCAATGTTGGCAACAACATGAGAAAACTAATTCTCTTAATCATTGGCTTATTTTCTTTGTTTTGGGAATGCTTTGGCGGTGTTTCAGGTGCCATAGCACACGGTGAACCGCAGAACACGAGATCTCCGAACGGAATCTAACGATAAAGTACACGGTTGAATAACGAAGAAGCAAATCTAAAGGGCGGGTCCTTAAGAATGCCCCGAATAAGGTCATCTGGGTCTCCAATACTTCACAAGAGAAAGGGGAGAGGGGGTATTGAACTGACCGGATTCTGCAAAGGCTGTCAAAAACAGGAACTATCCCACCTTCAAATAACTACGTCGCAGTTACTTGCATGCAGGGGTGCTTCAAAGTGCTGACGTGAGGGTACGCATACCTGGACCTACTCTTATGAGCATACAAATAAGACTTTAAGGAGAACCCTGCGGTAAATACAAGGGACCAAAAGAACAGTGATATAACTATACATCTGTTCAAAAGTCATTTAAAGACATTGTTTTTCACTTACTTCTAAGAAAAAATGGCGCGCTAACTATTTCCGAATAAGTATAATTTCAAGTTTTCAATTAAATTATGTTTAATATCAAGCTTCGAGAGCACAATTCGAATAAAATATTCCGGAAGGTATTCCGTTACGGACTAATGAACGATTTTATATTCAATTTTTTAAGTGATGTTGCGGAACAATAGACGTTTCTTTTTTATATATAAAATAACATATTCCTATGAAAGAAGCCGAAAGAGAACAAAATGAACACTTGAAAAAATATATACTAATAAAGATCAAGACACAAAACATCAGGGCATAAAGAGATTTTTTTTTTCTAGATCCATGACCATAATTATCTAACACTAAATACCACGCATATGTAAATCACTTATGATATATAGAACAACAACTGCTAACTAAAATGGGAAAATATTCTAACTCTTGATTAGACACTTATAGAAAATAAACATCAATCAGGAGCCAATCAGGGGTACAAGTAAAATATCTTGGGTTGCCGTAGTAGGAAATGCAGAGAAGAAAACATTCAACAAACAAAATCAAGCAAAATTTAATGTACTACAATAAATTAATTATATATGTATACCTTTACCATCAACAAATTCGAAATCAAAATCATCACCATTCAAATAGGTAAACTTACGTCAAACTTTACGAATTAAAAAGTAATTTATTCAGTTAACCAGTCCCCGTCCCGCGATGAATTAAAACACCACCTGGCGAACTATCAGTTACCCACCGGTCACACGACACACGAGATGAAACCAAAGACATCCTCATAAGGAGGTTTTGACAATTTCAGCTTCCTCGTCCTGGACTCCCGCTTCCGCATCTCTCTCTGCATCACCTCCCGCCCCCCTCCGCACTCCTACCTTCCTCCAGTGGACGTCCTTTCTTGGCAGCGCCAAAAGTTTTCTCCAATGTGTGCAAAGGAAACAACGTTTTGTGAGAATATAACAATTGTCCTAGAGACGATTTCCAAGGAGGAAAGATCAAAAAGCGCTCCCTTCTAGTTATCTATCTGCCTAATATATATATATATATATATATATATATATATATATATATATATATATATATATATATATATATATATATATATATATAATATACATATATATATATATATATATATATATATATATATATATATATATATGTTTATATATGTATATATATATACACACATCTATATATATATATATATATATATATATATATATATATATATATATATATATATATATATATATATATATATAATATACATATATATATATATATATATATATATATATGTTTATATATGTATATATATACACACATCTATATATATATATATATATATATATATATATATATATATATATATATATATATATATATATATATATATATATATATATATATATATATATATATATATATATATTTAATGAGCGATAATGAAATAAAAGATGAATACTTAAGCAAGAAAGAGACGATCAAAAACTCCACTTCCTTATGAAAATCGATTATCTCATTATATTAATAGGAGAATTAATTTATATAATCTATGATAATCCTCATTCCTTTAAATGCAAGAAAACACCATTTACTGTAATCTACACTACCCTGACTAATATGACGAACGAGAAGGGCAACGCTATTTCTTAGTTTCACATACGCACTAAAATAAAGAAGACGACAGGTTGCATGGGAACATTATACAGAATAAGACAAGAAGCTGATATCAAGTTCCTTCACGATGAGCACTACACAAATAACCGGTTTTAACAGTTCTCTACTGCCTGCAAACCCCACCCAAATTCCCCCAATAACCTCCGAGAAACCCCTCCCCAGCATTTATGTTTTCATGTGCTCGATCAAAACAATGGCCATGCAAAACACATACACACAAGCGCGCGCGCACACACACACACACACACACACACACACATATATATATATATATATATATATATATATATATATATATATACTGTATATTATATACATATATATATACTGTATGTTATATATATATATATATATATATATATATATATATATATATATATATATATACATTAGTATATACTGTATTTACATTATATCAATGTCTCACAATGTGATAATCAAAACACTGGTGTGAATATATATATATATATATATATATATATATATATATATATATATATATATATATATATATATATATCCCATGCCTACACCAGTAAATATAGTGGGTGAATAAACAAAGTGACAAAAATTACGAAATTATATCAAGCCATGAACTAATAACTGGAAATAATAGCATGTCCTTTTCAATAGAACGAGAACAGAACAGTTAGTTAGTTCACAAGTCATAAACTTCAATCTAACAAAGATTAAGAAACCATTCAATCTTCCCTAGTTTCATTCACTCTCTTATACCAACAACATCGACACTTCAATTGAATAACAAAGAGTAATTCGGTTCCTAAACTGGTTGAGGAACCATCTATTGTAACAAGACATTCGTGTTAACTGTGTACGCGCAGTTTTTATGGCTGTTGCATTACCCTAATAGCTTTATCTGCGGATAACCTCATGACTCCATCTATAGTTCATTTCTTTTAGCGATGCATATTTGCACCGACTCGCAGCGGTGCCCTTTTAGCTCGGAAAAGTTTCCGGATCGCTGATTGGTTGGACGAGATAATTCCAACCAATTAGCGATCAGGAAACTTTTCCGAGCTAAAAGGGCACCGCTGCGAGTCGGTGGTACAAATATGCATCGCTAAAAGAAATGGACTATAGAACCTTCAGCGTGTGTGTATGATAACAAACAAACAAATCTTTCTTATCTAACATATACCTTTGCATAGCAGTAAAGGAAAAATCATTAATCAAATTAAGAATCTTTATATTAGTCAACATGCTCAACACACGTGCGAGTACTTAACTCCCTTCTGAATCCTGTTTATTTCAAGGTTTATTTTTAAATATGAGTGAACTGTCGGTCTCGATGTCTTACTGTCCCACTTTCCCAGCAAAACGTTCTTACTCAAAGGTGCCTCCGCCATGAACTCTTAACGGAAAGTCCCTCTCTTCCTGGTTTAACGACTTGCCCTCCCAAAATCCCACTCGCTTACTTAATCCTGTACTGCCAGTCCAATTTCCTGAGACATTAGCTGACATATTTTAAATAAAATTTTCATCTCATGAAGTTTTAATTAATTCTTAATGATCAATTAGCATTACTATTGGTTTCTTCAAGTTTTATAAATATTTATCCACTAACAAATATTGAATAGAACGTTATTTGTTTACATAACACCTGATTTTGAAGTGAATCACTAATTGCATTTCCTATACAACTTATGTACCTACTGGAAATTACCCAAGCCTACAACTGCTGTTTCTCAAAATGTACTTCACTGCAAGGACACCAGTATGCCTTGTGCGCCAGCAACCGTCTCTAATAAAAAAAAGTAAGTTTCACCTTTGCCATGGTAGAAATAAGGGTTGCCTGTTTTTTTTTTCCCCTTAGTTTTTTCTAAATTTCAAAGCCCGTTTTCTATACGTCGGAAAACAGGTTTATTAAATGAATGACTTTAAGATTTGGTGCTACAATTCCGATTAATTTCTCACGTAACTGTTTTTTATAATACCAAAATAATGAATTTACGCATATATGGACACACGATCACAAACAATAGCGAAAGTGAATTCACTTACGAAATCTTTACTTTTCATTTTGGCGGACCGGTCAAGAATTTGGCATAGGCGATATCGATCAATTGATAGAAGCAAATTATTTATTCCTAATTAAGAACAAAAGTTAAGCTAAAGAGCTTGGTTCTAAAGAAAAATCCTTAAAGGATTTTTTGTTTTGTTTTATCCTTAGCAACTGTGTCAAAAACGTTTAATATGTGACATTACTCAAACGTTTACTGAAACTTCTCATCGATTACCGTCTTTTCGGCTTGATGTTTTTCCCCCTTCTGTCTTTA
Source organism: Palaemon carinicauda (assembly GCF_036898095.1). Classification (NCBI taxonomy): domain Eukaryota; kingdom Metazoa; phylum Arthropoda; class Malacostraca; order Decapoda; family Palaemonidae; genus Palaemon; species Palaemon carinicauda. The sequence goes on from NC_090764.1 coordinate 41,868,970, forward strand.
CTATTTTACAGTCTACCACAGCTTCCAGCAATACCCTTCTCTCCCTCTTCGAAATCTTTCTATGCATTACGCGTACCTGTCCAATTATGCAGCAGCTTCTGTTAACATTCCCTTCAATATCTTGATGTCATTTGTGTTTACCGTTTTGTTCTCTGACACCTACGACGCCACTCTGACACAAATGACACTTTGACAAAGCGCCAAATGTGGCACCGTTATATCCATGGGAGGCAAACCATTGTCTGACATCCCCTACCAGTTACTCTTATCAGAGGAATAAAAAAGGAATATGGCAGAAACGTTGGCTGGGGGAAGAATTATCTCGAGACCATATGGAAGGGATTATCAAAAAAAAAGATCCAAAGCACAAAACGCCATTTCCGGAGAAGGAATGAAAAGGTGGAAGAGGAAGTATAAAACACCACCTGTTATGAGAGAGAGAGAGAGAGAGAGAGAGAGAGAGAGAGAGAGAGAGAGAGAGAGAGAGAAAGACTAAAGGTAACTCTTAAAAAACATTCAAGAAAATGATAGCTAAGGAATAATTAACGAAATGGAATGAGAAACTTTTTTGTTTTAATCGTGGGAGCTACGAAATGAGGATTTAAAATGTCATCAATTATCACTACTCTGTGACTACCAAGACTATGGTTCAAACAAAGAAGAGATTAAAATGGGAAAGGGGTTGGGGCAAAAGGAGGTTGCATGGGCAATGAGTTGGGGTGTAGACGTCAGTGGGGGGGGGGGAAGCCCCCCGAAGAGGATTTAACACATTACTATTCAAGTCGGGTCAAACACGACCACGGCTCTCATGTGTTCTCCCCTTAACACCCGAAAGGATGAACACAAGTACATAATTAATCTTCTTATTTGATTGAAGTTTTGAGAGCTTTTTCTGAAGAGGTTCTTTGGAAGGTGCAATTTTATTAACTCGCTAAAATTAGCCATTATTCATGAAGGAAAAAAATCCACCTCAAAATGGATAAAGTATTTTACTGACTTCTGCCGAAGGAGGAAACATACATCGTGATTCTCTTCCTAAACAAATACTAAAAGTATGTACGCTTATCCCATATATATATATATATATATATATATATATATATATATATATATATATATATATATATATATATATATATATATATATATATATATATATATATATATATATATATATAGCCCAGCTACAACACATCTACCGTCATGTATGTTTATTCACATATATCTATAAAACCCCATAATCTTGGTTTAGTTCACAAAGACCGGCACATATATCACAAAGGGTTAAACTTAGTATTTACATTTGGTGACGTGTTGTCTGAGGAAGTGCAACAGAAGACAAGGGAAGAGAGGTGAAGAGAGGTGTCGGCAAGCAAAAGGATCTTAAGAGCAGCCATAGTATTTGGTTAAAAGAAAAGTCATCTAAAGATTGTTAGAAGGACGTGAATTTACCGAAATTGAGGCATATCGAAAGTGGTGTGAATAAACGAATAAGGTAGTCTTATGATCAAAATAATTAGAAAGAGAGAAAAGATTCAAGGTGTGTGTGTGTGTCTGTGTGTGTTGCATACGCATGCGGCCCAATGTGCTGTTAATAAGGAATAAGAAAACCTGGTTCGTTGTTCCTGTTTCATTGGAGTCCTCGTGGCATTGTAAGCTGTACTATGGATTTCATTAGAATCTACTAATATCAACGGCTTTTGGTAAAATAAAAATAGTTACCTAACAAAAATAATTTGTTTAAGATATTTTGTTAAATTTATTAATATCTTCTCCAGGAATAGCAGTGCATTTTTTTCGAAATTATGTGGAAATCTGTAAACTTATGTTAAAAATAACAACCCCTTAAAGTTTCGATAATTGAAGAGGATATTTCCCCCTCATTAAACCACTCATCAGACATGTACAAAAATATATGTCTTTGAAATTAAAAATAAAAATAATTTCATACACCCTCCACTATCATAGAAAAAAAGAAAAAAAAAATATCGAGCATTATCTCGGAAGAATAAACTGCAATTCTCCTAAAGTATACCTGCAACGCACGTGTGGAGATGAGTCACAGAATTTTTTTTTTTTTCAAGTTTCATAAAAGAGAAGTGCTGTCATTAGAAGGGGAGGAAGAGAAGATGGGGAAGATCTCTGCTTATAATGCATTCTCAGCAATTAAACAGCTTAAAAGAAGTCTTAAAAGAAAGAAAAATCTTCAGTATTATTATTATTATTATTATCATTATCAATATTATTATTATTATTATTATTATTATTATTATTATCATTAGTTAAGCTACAGCCCTAGTTTGAAAAGCAGGATGCTATAAGCAAAAGGACTTCAGCAGAGAAAAATAGCCCAGTGAGGAATGTAAATAAAAAAATTACAAGAAAGTTAATGACCAATTAATGTAAGAGAGTCAATTTATTTCGTTGTTTCATTTCCCCACTGGGCTATTTTTCCTTGTTGGAGCCCTTGGGCTTAAAGCATCTTGCTTTTCCAACTAGGGTTGTAGCTTAGCTGATAATAACAACAATAATAATAATAATAATAATAATAATAATAATATTAATAATAATAATAATGATAATAATAATAACAATAATAATAATGAAAATAATAATAAAAATAATAATAGCAGTAATAATAATAATAATAGTAATAATAATAAATAATAATAACAATAATCAAGAACAGTAACAACATAAAAAAGAGAAGCACCCGTATACATAGAGTTGATATTCCTGTTGCCAAAAAAAAAGAAAAAATAAGAAAAAAAATTGCCTCTATCGCCCCCTCACACCGGATAGGGTACTGCAAAAGCGGCGTTGCGTGCCCGCTGTTCGTGCATGGCGTGACCGCCGTGTGCCAGGGCATTAAGGGTGCCATCAACCGGGGCCACACTATTCATCACCACACAAGAGTTGGGGCATGGCGCTCTCTCTCTCTCTCTCTCTCTCTCTCTCTCTCTCTCTCTCTCTCTCTCTCTCTCTCTCTCTCAAAACAAGTCACGGTGAATAAAAACCATTGAATAAACATTAAATTCTTTTTACTTATTATGTTGTTAGAGAAAACGTGTATATATGAGAATGAAATTTAATGAAAAGAATGCATCCAAAAAAAAAAAAAAAAAAAAAAACTATCGGGTGATACTTGCATCTCTTATTGACGCCTCTAATCGAGATAAGTGTGTTTTATATATATATATATATATATATATATATATATATATATATATATATATATATATATATATATATATATATATATACATATATATGTATATATACACATACATATGTATATGTATATATATACATTTATATATATGTATATATATATATATATATATATATATATATATATATATATATATATATATATACACACACATATATACACACATGCACATATATACATATATATATACATATATATATATATATATATATATATATATATATATATATATATATATATATATACACACATGCATATACAGTATATATATATATATATATATATATATATATATATATATATATATATATATATATATATATATATATATATATATACATGCATATATATATATATATATATATATATATATATATATATATATATATATATATATATATACACACACACTCTCAAAGGAAGAGAAAGCTGATAAAAATAGACAGCCAAAAATATTTCAACTAAACCCCCCTCTCCTTCTTCAGAAGACCCCCACATCATGCCCACCCACACACCACCCCCCGACCCGCCCACTTCCCACTCGAACTGCGAGCTCATCCATACCTTCCAGCATGACGTCATCGTTGGAGTTTCTCTTCACGTGACACTTCCGTCAGAGGTGGTAAAACTGGAAATAGCAACTGGCCATGTGACTGTATTTTGGGCAGTGTTTTTTTTTAAGTTGTTTTTTTATTTTATTATCTTTTTTTTTGGCACGCGATGATAGTCTATTTCTATAGCATTTAATAACCAAATATATAATACGAATACGCGAAATTTCGATTATTATAATAGCTAATTCCCATGATATCCTGCATCAGAAATTAATGTGAAATTAATTCGAATAATAATAATAATAATAATAATAATAATAATAATAATAATAAACTATATCTTAAGAAACACCCATACCTAATCAAAATAAAATTGAAAACCGACATGAAAAACGAAAAGAAACAAGAAATATTGCAACAGCTCAGAATCGTAACGCGCCGGGAGCACGGACTCCCAAAACTGGATCTGACTGGCAAGGCCCGATCGGGGAATACACGACCCCCCTCCCCCTCCCCCTCCCCAGCCCCCCTAATTCTTATCCACCCACCTACGTGATTTTCTGATGGGGTGGGGTTTAAAAGGCATCATCTGCATCTTCTTTCTGAACCTCCGAATAGTTATCTGTAGGCAAACGTACACATCTTCATAGTTATACAATCTCTAATGGCATAATTTTAAGACATCCAAATTAGGATTTTCGGTCACTATTGTTAACTAGTGTACGCGACCCATCATACATGATGGCTAAATAATTAGATAGATATGCAGACACACAGATTCAACCCTTCCCACCCCCTCCCCCACTCCTAACTACTACAAGGCAGTTCCGGCAAATTGTGGGAGTGTATGGTTTCCGAATGTGCCTCTCAGGGGACCCCCTCTCACCAGGATATGACAACTCCCTCTCCACACTACCAGAAGGACGGGTAGAGAACGATTAGTCATACGTTTGTCAATGCCACTCAATGTGACATTAAAGTATATATAAATAAAAGCAAGTGTAAGGATATGTCTGAGACCTATGATTTTCAGTGACCTAGTAACAGGTGACGATTTAAAATATATACAGTATATATATATATATATATATATATATATATATATATATATATATATATATATATATATATATATGTATATATATACATATATATATATATATATATATATATATATATATATATATATGTATATATACACACATATATATATATATATATATATATATATATATATATATATATATATATATATATATATATATATATATATCCAGACAATTGCTCTTTATTATGCAACAGAGCTAGTTGTCATTTCCCCACTTCTTTCAGGATGAACTCTTTGGCTGTAAGGCTCTTAAAACCAAAAGAGGTGAAAAGCAAAATAATACTCAATTTATCAATGAATCTTTAAGAGACTCATTATGATAAAATATATTCAGTGCCATATCTACATTCTTAATAATTTAACCTTCTGCCATCTCTCTAATCTTCCCTTGAAAGAATTTTAATACCAACAAACTATTCCACCAGCCACCTGAAAGTGTACCCTGTCTTCACGCCTCCATCAAAACCGCACTAAAAGATTCTTACAATGATGAGTCCTTCCACGTGCAACTGACAACAAGAAGGTTCAATGAGCCCCTGTACTGTTAATGTCACTCTTTTAAATGGCATGTCTCATAAACTGCATTTTAGGTCAACGTTATCATTCGGAGAATGACAAACACTCTCTCTCTCTCTCTCTCTCTCTCTCTCTCTCTCTCTCTCTCTCTCTCTCTCTCTCTCTCTCTCTTAGTCGCTTTATTAGAAACAGCTGGTAATACATTTCAGTCATCATAATTATTTTCCGTGGGGGAACTCCATTGCTGAGAGGAGAGAAATACCCAAGGGTATTATAATAGTCAATAATCCTTTGTATTTTATAAAGGATCACTCCTTATAATGACGAAGAGAAATCAAACAAAATGTACCAAGTTTCTGGGCAAGTCAGCTCGTGCTCGGGGCGGCATTTGTATTCCCCAAAGGCACTGCAAGTGTTGACAACTAAGTAGTCAGTTCAACTGTGGACACTGGCACGTATATAAAAGAACTCTTACACTTAAATGAGATATTTCTTATTTTTCCACTCGTTAAATGCAAACCGCAATCTCATACTCACAAAGCTTATCTTTGTATAAGATGTAATAATATAAAATGTATAATGTATATTATAAATAGAGATCTCTAGTCGCCTAACAAACTCTTGAAATAACTTTTACTTACGCACCTATTTCTTTAAATCCTGATTTCAATGTGATATCAGGGTTTGTTTGATGATGAATAGCCAAGAGCAGTTTATATACAAGAATTATCAAACCATTAAGATGAGTTATGACTGATTTTATAGGCGTTCCGTTAAAGCACTTTGCCGTATTGTATATTAAAAATACCACATAAAGTAGTTTTTTAAGTGTAATAGAAATACCTTTAAAGTATTTTTGAAAAACTTACCATCAGGTTACTAATAAATCATTATAAAAGTTAATATTATTCCTCGGATTGATGTATACTTTGACTATGAAATGGGAACAAATTTAATGTACTGTAACTCTTACAACCCATTATAGAAAAACCACAACATGGATAAAAAAAAAAAACCCAAGATCAGCAGATTTCTGATAACACTTAATATTACATACAAATTTTTAAAGAAAACGAATGAAAACTTACACAAAATAAATCTTATCTATATTGGTTTGATATGAAATAAAAAAAAAAAGTAGGTGTCAGACAGACAAATCCTCTCGCTGATGCCTTCTGATGTATGACCCAGCTCCTCGGCCAAATACCACGTCTATAATCATTGATAAGAGAGGATATTGCATCCAGAAGGAACTGATAAAATGTATGTTTTATTTCTACTTTTACATAAATTAACATCTGGTAACTCAGTACTTGAGGTACATTAATATCGTATATACATACGATTACAAATAGAAAATCTTCATCATCTCCTCCTACGCCTATAGACGCAAAGGGCCTCAGTTAGATTTCGCCAGTCGTCTCTATCTCGAGCTTTTAAATCAATACTTCTCCATTTATCATCTACTTCACGCTTCACAGTCCTCATCCATGTATGCCTGTGTCTTCCAACACAGAAAATAGTTCCCTAAAGTAGAAATAATATAATTATGTCTTTACAGTGGCACTATGTACATGTATTATAACGTATATAAAAACAGGAAAGCGCATAAGTCACAATAAAGGATATTTTAAAAATATGTAAGAGTTACTTACGATGACGTAATCGGGAACACAGAACACAACGCTTCAGAAAAAAAAAATATGGGAGAGGAATGCTTCTGAGAGAGGAAGACCTAAGGAAGGGAAGACCGCGAACTTCCAGCTTCTGGTGCAAGCTCTGGAAAAGATCTCAGGTATGCTGACCGGACTAAGAAACCCCTGATGCAATGTGTGTGCTATTCTTATCTCAAAGGTCATTGAGATGAGAGACTGAAAGCTGATGCTGCTCTTCCCAGAAAGGAGGGAAGAAGGGCTGGAAGGAAAGGCTACCTAAATTGAATAAACCAATAAAATCCTAATCATGGAAATAAAAGTAGAAAAAGAATTAAGAATACTATTGAACAAGGAATCAGAAGGGTAAAAACGAAGATAAAAAAATGGGAATACCTTCCCTGAGACAGGAATTTTCCTGAATAGGCAATTGCCATGTTGCTTAAGCCTGCTTTTGACGTCACGGGATCTTCTATGATGCAGATCTTTTAAAAGATCCCACCACAAGAACAAGGTTAAGAGAATACGAAGGGGGCATGAAAGCGTATTATATATATATATATATATATATATATATATATATATATATATATATATATATATATATATATATATATACATACATATATATACTGTATATATATATATATATATATATGTATATATATATTTATATATACTGTATATATATACAGTATATATATATACAGTATATAAATATATATATATATATATATATATATATATATATATACATTTAGGTATATAGTACATGTGGATATATACACACAAATACATAAATATTTCCCATCCTCTTAAAAATATACTAATTGCATAAATATATTTGCTGAAACTAGGAAATATCACTGCAAGATTAAAATAAAACCAGGAAGAACGCAAATGAAACGACACAAGTTTCCAGAATCAGGAAGAAAAACAACTATATAATAAAGGTCGTGAAAGGTTATTCACAAACTGGCAACAAAATTCGGAACCACAGCGACTTAATGATTTAAAAAGTTCTGATACTCTAAAGTACCAATACCTTCCTTTACATAATCAACCCAGTTAAGAAATGTGATCAAGAATCTTAAAGAACAGGTTCACCTAAGTAAGATCCTTGAGAACCTAGCCAGGAGGTTTCGGGAGGAGTTAAATGGGTGGTGGGAGTGGAGGAGGTGATACGCTACTGACGAGGAGGTGGGGTTGTGCTGTGGGTGGGAAGGTGGAAGAACAGACGGGTTTAAAGTGGGAGGCTCTGAGATCCCCATTTCCTTGAGATGGCATGGGTGAGAAGGGGGGAGGGGGAACCAAGGAAACAAAATGAATAAGGAAGAAATTTGCGTTAGAATTCATATCATATATTTAACCTCTTAATGGTGAAAAGAAATAAATTTCTACTGAGTGACACAATCTTAAATGACCTTGACAGGTAAGGAGTTTAATTTATTTGAGTATAATGAAAAAGGTGAATTCGTAAATATGGCCTATGCTTACAACCTCATAAATAATTCATGACTGAAAAGATATGTCCCTATAAAATGCATTTAAAACCGTCGCCTCATAAATAATTTAAAATCCAAAGGAATTAAATCTGGCCAGAACTGAAGTACTCTGCTCATTGTGGTTCATTCCCAAAGCACTTGGAAATTCTATTCTCGAATTATTAGGTAAAATTTAATGCAACATTTTAATCTTTTATATTAATACCATGACCTCCTGATGTTAGAGGCTGACGTGGGGAATAAAAATAAAGCTAAGGATTCGGTCCTCCAATAGAGACAGACTATGATTAAAGAACAATTTGCAAACAGGTCTCGAGACGTTGATAAACACCTTCCACCCATCCATCAGGCATGAGGATGGGCAGCAGAGATAGAGCATCAAAACTGTTGCACCACCGTAAGTCTGATGCGAATTGCACGGCTTGTCATCCACACTCTCCAAACTTGGGTTGCGACGGACGAAAATGGAGGGCTTAAGAATTGATAACGGATCATGATCGGATCCGGAAGAGGTTACACTACTTGTGGCTGACGTTCCTCTTGAGACCATATTCCAAATAAAGAACCTTTCCGTGTATGGCAGTCCCTAGTTATAAACCAATCTAGAATCCGGTTAATCCTTGGTGACAGCAAAACGAAATGATGTTCTTAGACAGTGCAAGCAAATAGATGATCTCTTCAAAGACAGCCTGATTTGTATAAAAGTGAAATACTAATCATACTTTTAAATGCAAAGTTTTGCAAAACAAAATGGATAAGTTTTTTTACTATTCCTCTTCAAATTGGCTTACAACAATTTACCTCTTTCCGATAACAGACAAAACTAGACTCTGCCACGCCAAGCAGTCTTATTTTGCTCTTAACTCTACTGCGTACTTGTACTTCGATGTATTTTCTTCAAAATCTAATGGATTATTCCCCACTTAACCACAAAGTTTCGTTGAAATTGGTTCATTAGTTTTTGCGTAATGTTGTTCACAATCAAAAACAAATTATCAAAATATTTGAAATTTACTTAACATTGACATTATTTTCAGATTATTGGTACGTACTTTTATTTAGATGTACTTTATCCAAGATGATACAGATTCATCCTTGGCCTTGGGTCATACCCAATATGACTAACATGCTGGTCAAAATCGGTACTGTAGTTTTTGTGTAAAATTTCTCACAAACAAACAAATAAATAAACTAAGAAACCGTCTTCCCTTTTGGCAAAAACAACTGTAAGTTGAAACCTTAGAAAACTTAAGATGATTGCACTCCTTACTATTGAGTGGGAAAAAAAATATTCGAATGCATGCCAAGTTATTACTTTGATTCGACGAATATAAAACCTTTCCCCGAGTATAATTTCTAACAAAATAAAAGTAAGTAGAGGGGCACTCAGTAGAGCGCAGACCTTCGCCACGACAGCTAATTTTTCGACCCTTTGCTCGACCTTGACCTTTGACCAAGGACTTTCAAAATTGAATTACATCCACGTCTGAACATAACAATTAATCCCTGAAGTTTCTCTAGTCTATGAGTACAATTGTGAACTTCGCCACGGCTGCTTATTTCTCGACCTTGACCCTTGAACTAGGACTTTCAAAATTGAATCCCTTCCACGTCACAACATAATCAATTCCTGAAAGTTTTGCTACTCTATGAGCAAAATTGTGGCCAGGAAGTTGTTCAGAAACAAACAAACAGACAAGCGATGGCGAAAATATAACCTCATCCCAACTTCGTTGGCGGAGCTAATTAACCCCTCCAGTACAAGTTATGATTCTCATGTACCCAATAAGCTTAAACATTCCTAAGTTTGACAAAAACATACTTTCCAACACCAAAGTGTACTCGGCGAAATGAAACCAGCTAATCCCTTTCGCACGTTCTTTCACAAACCAGTTTTAATTCGATATTCTTTATCTACCAGGTAAAAGGGGAACCGTTTCAAAGAAGACCTCACAGGCTTATTAAAAGGTTTCTCCTTTCCATCACTGTCTCTATATCGACGCATTCGTTTTCAACTTTCTGCGCCATTAGAAGAAAACAAAATTATATTATACAAAACACCAATGTCTATGAGGCATCAATGAAACTATTTTTACTATAACTTCATACATAAACTACTATAAGCCTTATGGAGAGAGAGAGAGAGAGAGAGAGAGAGAGAGAGAGAGAGAGAGAGAGAGAGAGAGAGAGAGAGAGAGAGAGAGAGAGAGCCATACTTCTCCCCCTCCCTCTCTCTCTGAATTCCATAATAAGATTAAGTTATGAGTATTAAAGAAGCCATTTATCAACCCTTGACCTTCCTCTCATGAACTTCTATACTGTATACAGAACTCATCGCTGAGGCCGTCAGTGACTGTTTCCAGGCTAAAAATAATGTTTGGGATGAGTGTAAGACTTCTTATCTCCGTCTTGCTTTAAAAGTAATCAATAAAAAATTCTTATAAAAATTATGATTATTGAACACACAAGAGCGAAAAGACGCGCAAAACCAAGATGTAATTGAGATGTTAAAAAATATATTTCGAAAAATTAGATTCTTACATTCAACGTATAAATCAAATTAAGCCCGTTTCACTGCATTTTTTCAAAGCAAACATTACGCAACCTGTCTGTTCACAACCCAACACTCAAAGAATATGTAAAAATATCACCTCTTAGGAATGTCTAGCCTCCTGTAGCACCCTACAGACGGCAATAAAGTTTCTTTGGAGCGTCCATAGAGACCCAACAGCATTGCTATCTGCGTTTTTATTTCCATCTACTGTATATACAGTATGCACTTCTCTTTCAACACAGCAGCTCAGCTTCTTCAATTTGTTTCTATTTTCAGTTTTACTTTAAGAGCAGACCATTTGGAGAGTCCTATACTAGAAATACGTAGATCCTTCGAAGTCTCCTTTAGTTTTGTTAAAATTACTTTCTTTTTAATCCTATAGTATTTTTTAATTATTTATTTGGATCCTATAGTATTTCTGAATTACTTATTTGAATCATACATCATTGTTGAATTACTTATTATTATTATTATTATTATTATTATTATTATTATTACTTGCTAAGCTACAACCCTAGTTGGAAAAGCAGGATGCTATAAGCCCAGGGGCTCCAACAGGGAAAATAGCTCAATGAGGAAAGGAAGCAAGGAAAAATAAAATATTTTAAGAAGAGCAACAATATTAAAATAAATATCACTTTATAAACTATAAAAACTTTAACAAAACACGAGGAAGAGAAATAAGATATAAGAAAGAACAGTGTGCCCGAGTGTACCCTCAAGCAAGAGAACTCTAACCCAAGACAGTGGAAGACCATGGTACAGAGGCTATGGCACTACCCAAGATTAGAGAACAATGGTTTGATTTTGGAGTATCCTTCTCCTAAAAGAGCTGCTTACCATAGCTAAAGAGTCTCTTCTACCCTTACAAAGAGGAAAGTGGCCACTGAACAAATACAGAGCAGTAAGAAGAATTGTTTGGTAATCTCAGTGTTGTCAGGTGTATGAGGACAGAGGAGAATATGTAACATATAGGCCAAACTATTCGGTGTGTGAATGTGTAGGCAAAGGGAAAATGAACCGTAACCAGAGAGAAGGATCCAATGTAGTACTGTATGGTCAGTCAAAAGACTTTTGTTAAATTACTTATTTGAATCATAAAGACTTATT
>NC_090764.1:41888700-41893700 GCF_036898095.1 Palaemon carinicauda
AATTTAAAACCCAACTCTGTTAGAGGAAGCACACACTTGTCTATCACATGCACGATAAATCACCCAAGATAACTGCGTACACGACTATCTTCAACATCCAAAATGAATAAGCAAAAAGAGCAATAATATGTTCATTAACCTTTTTAGGAGCCATTTTCAAAGTACCTTTAATCTTTTGCATCCTTAAAGAACAACTTCATATCCAAAAAATATGCCGAAATTATCAATACTAGCACGTTTTACAAAATCACTAGGATAAAAAATGAGAGCCAACAGAAAATTAGTCGAGATAAAAATGAACGATCATCTTCCTGTAAATAAACAAACAAACAAAGATGTCTCCAGCGACTTCTCCCGAGGCAGGTGATAAAAGCGACAGAAAACCGGTTGCAGTTCCAAACATCAATGGTTTACATCTGGTACACCCACGTGCTTTACACAATAAGGTCACACCTTGTTTTGCAAAGGAAAAAAAAAAGGAACGACAATGCGGAATTTGTGTTGAGAGTCTACCGGTTCTGTTATCAAATGAACAGTTCCTTCTTATCCGGTAAATTCAATCGTTAACTTTACGAGAGACAGAACTGAACTGGTTGAATGATTGACTAATTGTTAGATTATAAATCATCTGGCGTTATATTAGAGAGAGAGAGAGAGAGAGAGAGAGAGAGAGAGAGAGAGAGAGAGAGAGAGAGAGAGATTATGTAATTCATTAAAAACAAAATTCAAAACAGACTAAGCAAGAGTTAGCAGACTAATCGAGGAACTGGGGAAAATGAGAATGACAAAAGATAAATCTAAGGATTTGAATGTTATTTACTTTAAGGATAACTAGATAATATAAATAGGTTTGTGGTAATGTTGGAGAACAAGACATATATTATGACTACTCAATTATTCATAAAACATGTTAGAATAAGTAACTTTTGATTGCCTAAAGGAAATAGCATCAAGGAAAAGAAAGTTTATAATTAAGGAAAAAGACACTTATTATCACTTTAAAAACATAAAAAATTTATTTAAATTACGCTTCAAAGAATTCTTAAAATATACTCATTAATCAAAATTCCGAGTTGAACAGCACTACATATTGATTGAAGCACAAGAAAGGAAGAATCCCCAAGGGGAAATCCTTGCATGTCATTATGCGATCGATTACGTCAATAATATCTATCTAAAGGAATCCAGTAGTATTATCCGCTTACCTTGCCTACAGTCTTCTCTCAACTCCGTAATATTTCCAATTATTTCATCCTTGATCTCCCTGAATACAATATTCTATATATAAAAACCTTCATTGATTTCCAATAGTTTCAAGGACAATCGGTTCCCGTCCTTCACATATTTTCATCAGCTAATATAAATGTTTGGATTAATCTGTCATTCACTTTAAAGGTGATATCAATTCTGGGCGAACTTTTCTTCTCTTGAATAAAATATACTTTTGAATATTAAAATCCTTTTCCAATTACGGAGACTTTTCACCATGACCTACAATTTTTCATTTCCTCAAAAATTGAATCCAAAGGTGAAAAAAATGGCAGTCGCAACCAAATTCTCTCAAATTGGAACAAGGACTTTCACAGGCTGTTGATTATATTTTAACAATCACAATAATAACTAAACATTTACCTCTGGCATGTTGCTTATTGTCATATCATTCAGAGCATACACTTAAACAATCAGACAAACATTTGATTACGAGAGAGAGAGAGAGAGAGAGAGAGAGAGAGAGAGAGAGAGAGAGAGAGAGAGAGAGAGAGAGAGAGAGAGAGAGAGAATGTTTGCTATTGATCTCAATGTCAATGCTGCCGTATTAAAAACGTTGGAAGACTGATGTGAACACCACAAGGCACCGATGAAGCCATATAAAATTGAATGTCGCTGCAGTAGATATATGGGTTCCATCCATGATGCGTATGTTGATAAGTGGAGCTTAGTCTTCCGGTCTTGAGAATAAATATCTGTAATAAGTAATCCCCTTTTTCTATATCATGATACCATTTATTACAACCTTTAATTAAAACTGAAACAGGCGAAATACTTAAAAGCACGCCTAAAACATACCTCAAGGAACGACATAATCTGTAACATGAAACTCTGATATTGGAAGAGTGTTCTAAATAATTCAGGTTCCCCCAAATCTAAGTTCGTCTTCGAAACAGATATGTTTTGCGTTTCTGATCAGAATGGCATTCATAACACTCGCCGTCAGATCGCGATAAAAATGTAGATGCCAGTCTGATTTAAGTTTGATTTCAATGTTTATATAAAAATAAATATAACTTTTCGCCCATGAAAAATAATAAATTTTTCGTTCCATTTTTGCCAACCATATACTCCTGAAAATGGAAAAACGCTTTAAATTCACTGGCCCCTTACAATTGACCATGTTTCATTGTAATCCTATCAATTAAAACATCTCACTCATATGAACTTTTTAACATTAATAGATGAAATAAAAAGGTAAGATATGTTCAAAAGCACTTGAAGGATGCGCTCTGATTGAAAATAATAAGTCTTATTCACAATGCAAACATCGAAAGTCAGACTCATTACAAGGCAAGAGAACCAATAAACAAAAAAAACAAAAAAAAAATAACATAGTCAAGACATGAAGCTCAAATGTCGAGCCCAAGGTTCTTTAAATATACTTAGTCGAGCCTATGACATTAAATCTTACTCTAATATTTTATTTATCATGACCTTCACTCTAAGGAAAACTCTTAATACCAGAGCCTAGTCATCATCATATTAATCGATGGCTCGTCCTTCAAACTTTACGAGAACCAAGTCCCCCTTAAGTAAAACCTGTGTCCCTACAAGTCGAAGTTCCATGTCATGAATGATAATGAATGACTAAGAACCCAGCACAGTAAGAAGAGAGAGAGAGAGAGAGGAGAGAGAGAGAGAGAGGAGAGAGAGAGAGAGAGAGAGATTTCTTTTTCACAAGCTGTAAAAAATTATAAAAATAATTAACCTCAAATCTTTCTCATCAAGGCTCAAATGATAATAGTCCTAGTTATGTCCCTGCACTAATTGCTAAAAAAATAAAATACGTCCTTCTGTAATCCCCGTGGCAGCCAAAGCAACACCCACCCCCAACCCGACCCACTACAAAAGCCTAACAGTGATATTTTCCTTTCACGGGTAATAAGTAAAATTCTTAAAATTTTCTGTAGCTATTAATGGAATGATGGTGGAATGAGTTACCTCTCATCAAAGGCCACTGGATGACAACAGAACACCAAACTATCATATCTATTATAGCAATTCACTCTGGATAAGGCCTAGATATAACCATATACATGAAGTGCTGACAAATGGGAAAACAGGATTACTACATCTGAAGTGATGCACTTTCCAGGAAGAGATTTAAAGTGAACGAGATAAAAAACAAATTATTACTATTCCATTCCATAGTACGTACAGCAATAAGTATGTATCATCCTCCATGAAGACCACAATAAGAAAAGTGCTCCTTTGTAAAAATAAAATTATGGCTGAGCCGCACATTACATTACTTTTACCAATACTTAACTTTCAAAGTATTCACTACCATCTTTCCTATCAGATAAAAAGAAAAAAATAAGTGCGAAGTAAAATTCCTTATAAGAAGTTACTTTCGGATACTCCAACATACAAACGTGAAAAACCCAACGATATGTAATTGAGACACATCCAAGGAAGCACTAGAATTCTTAAATGAAATGATAGACTCTCTGGGACGGACACACGAGGACATCCACGCGCCTCATGCAATGTAGCAAGCACATGCCAGTACAAACACCTGAAACCACTATGCAATGTCACGAGAAACGTCGCGTGTCTGCAAGAAAATGAATACCCCTTTAAGTCATATGCATGAGAGTGTATTTACGCTACTATCCTATCAACCATATTAGTGGTCTTGCTGTATGGCTATGGAGCCACTGTGCACTCTCCTCTATATCTTGGCTTTTTCAAGGACCTCCTATTTATCTTGTTATTACCCCTACTTGATGCAACAAAAGGATAAAAATCATCTCTAACTACAGTGGTGTGTTCTCTCTCACTCTCTCTCTCTCTCTCTCTCTCTCTCTCTCTCTCTCTCTCTCTCTCTCTCTCTCTCTCTCTCTCCTTTATTGGAGCCCTTGGGCTTATAGCATCTTACTTTTCCAACTAGGGTTGCAGCTTGGCTAGTAATAATAATAATAATAATAATAATAATAATAATAAAATAAGTAATAATTTATAATAATAATAATAATAATAATAATAATAATAATAATAATAATAATAATAATAATAATAATGACAACAACGGACTTAATAAATTTCAAAAGAATGATCTTTTGTAAATCATAAACCAAAACTTAAATAATAAAAGGAAATTAAAAATTTTCAAATTCTCAAAACTACCGTTTAATAAATCATAATATCGCAAAGACTGCTTCATTAAAAAAAAAAAAAAAAAAAAAAAAAAAAAAAAAAAAAAAAAAAAGTGTACTGGACGCAGCTAAGTAAATCAATCTTGGAGGAAATCAAAGCAGACTAAAAGTGGCTGATGGGAAGGCTTTCAACAACTGTCAGAAAAACAACCACAGTCTTTCATGCTTGTTTATAGCTAAGGAGAAGGAACGATTTCATGGCGGTGAAATTATAACACAAACACTCTCCCCTACTGGATTTATGCTCAAGAGATTTATTGAGTAAGAAAACAATAAACAATAAATATTTAATAATAGCACCGATGTCATTTAAATACTCGTCAACATAAATAAACATTGGGTATATATAAACAAGTGTAAACGAGAGAGAGAGAGAGAGAGAGAGAGAGAGAGAGAGAGAGAGAGAGAGAGAGAGAGAGAGAGAGAGAGAGAGAATGATGTCACATGGACCCAGCAATAGCACCAACTCTCCCCATCTAAACAGATATACACAAGAGCAACCTGGTGTCATAAAGGTCAACCCTTCGTACGACTTCAAATGAAGATGACCCTTGTGCGTGGGGGTTGGCC